>NW_019417794.1:14194-195747 GCF_000390285.2 Anoplophora glabripennis
TATGATCAAGACTGAGCTGGACGAGATCTCGTCCCCAATCGGAGAGACCAGCGGTTACACGGACTGCCCTCACACCTGTTTGCCGGCGAAAGATCTCTCGACATTCTGGGTGAAAGAGGAAATGGCCTCTTCCGCCAACGCTATATCGATGCTTCGTGAAGAGTCTGAGGGACCGAAATTGGTGGCTCGCGGAAGTACGCGGCACGGCGCAGCCACAGCGAAGTACGGGTTGAGGTCCGCTGCTACGCGAGTTATTGACACCACCTCGACCACCCCTTACGACGCACTCAAGGATCCGAGTAGCAATCATGAGTTACAACGAAGTGGGCCACCCACAGATACTCGGGACGAGGTTCAACCTACGTACCAACTGGTAGGGTCCGGGGAATCCCATGAGTACAACCACGGCTCACGGTCCGGCCCCGATAGCGGCCTACCTCCGATATCGGGTGTTCCGGAACGTGAGCTAGCCGTTAGCGACGACGCTACAGTTCATTCAGCTTTTTTACGAAGTGGTATCCAGCGGGAGCAATGCGCATCGCGTTCGGGTGCCATTGTAAGTGAAAACCCCTAGCCGGCCTTTTTTATCAAAACAATTCTTGTACGTCGCCCGTCCATTCTCATGATTTCCCCCGAACATACCGATCACCGCCTAAGTGGTCCATATTTAGAGAGTCTAACCCGACACGGCGCTCAACGCGGAGCTCGACATTCTTCGTCGAGATCTCCCCCGCGAGCTCGTGTCCTAGACACCACGTCTGTAGGTCATATCCACCACAGACAACAGTCGTTTGAGAATATCCTGCGACCTGGAGTCCCTAGTGACGACCCACTTGAACTCCGTTTGTCACTATCGCGGCCCCCGGTTAAGGGAACACAACATTCCGATCATAATCCGCGACATGGCGCTCGACGTGTGGCTCGAAGTCCTGCTTCGACGTCTTCGCGGCGAGCCCATGTTGCCAATTCTCCTCACAATTCTCAAATATTAGCCACAAACGGTCATCTATCACGACATGGCGCCCAACGTGGAGCTCGATTCGAACTTCCGATGTCTCCACCGAGAGCCCATGCCGTGGTTACCAATACAAACGATCATATTCCTTGACAAATACAATTTTCAATAAATAAAATATTTCTAACATCATTCAATATTATTTTACTACTGGCTACACACTTCACAGCTTCTGTTCTTACTTACCTGGAGGAAAAACATATTCATAATTTAATTAAAATTGTTTCATCTTCTGTGTCATGGAGACTACACAAGTCTCCCTGTTCTGTGTCTTCACATAATAGAGGCCGGATCGTGACGTCACACTGGCAAGTGACGCTGTGGGATGCCATGTACGGCAGATAAAATAGGGTGTGACGGAACATTTTACTCTGGTGGTGCCATCACGTATGAAGGTGGCAAACTACTCGTCGTTTTTCAATTTTGCCTATAAGTTTCCCCGGGCTGCTGCACAGTAATAATTGTTAGCTAGGATCCACATGCATGCGTGATCACTGATATCCGTATCCGTGCTACCCAATCATGAAAGTTGGATCATCCGTGATAAGGATCCGTATTTATTTTGACATGAGCAACCGCGCGCCATTATTCCATGGCTAGAAATTGGCCTCAATGATTTGGGATCGAGGGGGATTATCCCTCTTTATCCTGCCTCATCTCGTGTAGGCCTGGACAGCCTTCGTAGGTGGGCCCCATCCGTCGTCTACCCCGACCGCAAATGCGGCCGGTGTAGGCGCTTTGTGGGACCTCCTTTTGTCCTGGCTGGGCCCCGCCGGCTAGGGCCCTTTCTTCTGGCGCTCTTCTTGCTTCGCCGGCTCGTCTGTGTAAACCCCGGGGGTAGTGTCATGTTTATGTGTGGTATGGTTGGGTAGGGTAGTGCGGCTATGCAGCCTGGGATGCGCTTTGCTAAGGTGGCCCTTAGGCTAGCGCGGGAGGGGAGGGTTAAGGAGGGTATGGGGGGTGTGTATGTGTGTGTGTGTGTCGTTGTCTTCGTTTCTTGATCCTGGCTGTCTCTGAAACAGAAAAGGTTAGCGGGCAGGGGGGGGGTCATTGGGGTGGTCACCCAGGGTCAAAAAGTTGGTGTCTAGGTCTTTTGTGTTTGTCGGTCACGTCGGGTACGTAGTCAACGGCTTGCCTGAGGAGGGGATTGTCATGTCTAGCGGCTACGTCAAATCGTTTCTCCGCGTTTTGTCTTATTGTCTGTGTAGCGTTTGTGTATTGTAAGTCTCGTAATATGTCAGTGTTTCTTACGTACCAGGGCGCGTCGGTGGCCGTGCGGAGGGCTATGTTTTCCACAGCCTGTAATGACTTTAAGTGGCTTTTTGCCGCGTGACCCCACGCCGTGGAGGCGTAGGTTAGCTGCGGTTGAAGTACCACCTTGATAAGCGTTCGCTTATTCCTTAAACTGAGGGTGTTTCCACCTTTGAGTAAGGGATAGAGCCTAGCCCTGGTGGTCTTCGCTCGCGCCACCGTCTCCACGATGTGCGGTTTCCACGTGAGACGCTGGTCCATCGTCACGCCCAGGTATCGTGTTTGTCGATTCCAGGAGATGGGTTCCTGGGATAGTGTCAGTCTGTCAAGGTTTTGTGGGATTTTTCGTTTGGTAAAAAGGATAGCCGAACTTTTGTTGGGATTAATTTTGACTTTCCACCTGTTGCACCAGGTTTCAAGTTGGTCTAAGGAGCTTTGGAGGAGGTAGACGGAATATCTAGGATCTACGGATTGGGATGTGATTGTCAGGTCGTCGGCGTATAAGTATATGTTGGTGTTGGGGGGATGTGGGATGTCGGAGTTGTAAATGGTGTATAGGTGTGGGGACAGGACGGTGCCCTGGGGGACACCGGCCTCCATGGGACGGGTGGTGGAAAGGGAATCTTGGATTTGGATGCGGAATTTTCGGTGGTGTAGGTAGGATTTTATGAGTTTGGTAAAGGATATGGGATATTGGTTGGTGAGCATTTTCATCAGTAGGCCTTCATGCCAAACCGTATCGAAGGCCTTTGCGACGTCCAGGAAGACAGCACCAGTGTACTGTCCCCTGTTGAAGGCCGCCGTGATGTGCTCGGTAAGGCGAAGGATTTGGAGTTCAGTGGAGTGATTGGGTCGGAAGGCGAACTGCTCGTCTGGAATGACTTGCAGTTCTTGGGAGTGGGTTCTTAGACGGGTTAGGATAATTTTTTCTACCACTTTGCTCATAGCCGGGAGCAGGCTAATGGGCCGGTAGTTGGATGGGATGGTGTGATCTTTGTTGGGTTTTGGGATAAGGATTATGTTTGCTGTTTTCCAGCGGGTAGGGAAGTGTCTTAGTCTGAGTGTCGCGTTTGTTATGTTTAGTAGGGCCATGAGGCCCTTGTGTGGTAGTCGTTTAAGTGTCGTGTTATGTATATTGTCGGGTCCGGGGGCTTTTCTGTTTTTAAGTCTGCGTATTGTCAGTCTTAGTTCGTCAGGTGTTGCGGGGGGGATTATGTCATTGTCTGGCTCTCTGTCGACGCGTCGGGCCGCGCGCTCAGCCACTATCTCGAATTCCTCGTCTTCGTCGGGCAGCTGAGGCAGTCTACACTGCAGTTCCAGGCTATCGGCGAAAGCCTCGGCCTTTTCCTGGTTCGTGTAAACCACCCCCACACTACCGTGGATTGGAGGAATTTTACGGCGAGCGGTCTGTCGCAGGGCCCTCTGCGTTTTCCAGAGGCTGTTGTCTTGTGGATCCAGCGACTCCAGGTGCCTAGCCCAGTTATCCTGGGCCAGTTCATCCAGAGCCGCCTTCACCCGTCTGTTAAGTACGTTTAAGTCATGTCTGTGTCGGGGGAGGCGGGTGCGGGTGGCAAGCCGTTTCGCACGTCGTCTGTCACGTATTAAGTTTTTTATGTCATCGGGGAGGGTGCCCCGGGGGTTTGTCAGTCGGGGGACAATAGTCTCCGTCGTAGTCTGAGTCAGGGCGTTTTTAATGTCAGTCTCAAGGGAGAGGATTGCCGCCTCCAGATCATGGGTGGTTTCGATGACTGGGAGCGCCATGTTTCCTTGCATTACTGTTCGGAAACGCTCCCAGTCAGTGAACCTCCTCGTGAAGGTGCCTTCATATCTCTGTCTTCGCCCCAGATCCAGAAATATTGGATTGTGGGCGGAAGACCCTTCGTATTGGGTGGATATTTGGGCATTTAACGGTATAGATTTTAAGAGGGCAATGTCGATAACGTCGGGGCGTCCTACGGGTCCGTAATGTGTCGGTTCTGTCGGTCCGAGTATAGTCAAGTCGTCGTGTCTGTCTTGGTAATTCAGCAGGACGCGACCTCTTGTGGTCGTCGTCCCGCTGTGCCATATGGGGGACTTCGCGTTGAAGTCCCCGATGGCAATTGTCTGGGGCCAGGAAAGGATTTTGTCTAAGTCATTGTCAAGTAGTGGTAGTCTGGGTGGGTGGTAACAGGACACCACCGCAACGTCTCCATGCCGTAGCGATCTCACCGCTATCGCCACGGCCTCTGTGTTTTGAGTTTGGAGCCGCTGCAGCGGATAGTGGTCGATGCACTTCTTTACTATGAGTGCAACACCACCCCCGTTACGGTTTCTGTCATGTCTGTATATGTCATAGTCAGGGATGGAGGTACGGGATGCCTCGCTGAGGTAGGTCTCCTGGACAGCCATAACGTCTATGTTTAGACGGTTCAAGATGTCCACGAGTTCCGTTTTTTTGGCCCGGAACCCGTCAAGGTTCCAGGACGAAATTCTCAGCGAGGAGGGTTGGGAGGGCCGACGAGCCATTAGAAGTCGAATAATTTTTGCATATTCGACACCATGGTCGTCAGCTGGACGCAGAAGTCCTGAAGACGCTTTGTTGCGTCAATCAGGGCCGCCGCGCCCGGTTGGGAGGGTGTCGTGTCTGTGTGTGCGTGTGGTGAGGTGTTGTGTTTTTGTTTTTGTGTGTTTTGTGTTTTTCTGGTCATGTCAGCGTATGTGCGTCCTGGGGTTGTGTTTGGGGTGGGTAGGAGGGGCTGTCTGTGTGTTTGTGTAGTGTTTTGTGTCGTGTGTGTGTCTGTGTTTTGTGTTTTTGTGTTTTTAGCTTTGGGGTACTGAGGGCACCCCATATAGCTGGCGGGGTGTGGCCCGGCGCAATTTGCACACCTGGCGGGCGTGTCTTTGGCCTTTTTGCATACGTGCGTGCTGTGGTTTTCGCCACATTTTACGCACTTTGGCTCAGCTGTGCACCGGGTCTGGCCGTGGCCGAACCGCTGGCACCGGTGGCACTGTGTGGCAACCCGCTGCTTTCGCTGCAGCTCTACTCGAACCACGAGCGAGCAGCAACGGGTTACTTTCAGGATGTCCTCCTAGTCCTGTGGGGCCTGAACTAGGACCAGGGGCATGTCCTGTTTATTTTAACGGCTCGCCATGGGGTGCACTATTGCGCCGGGGAACCCTTGTCGTGCGATGTCGAGTTGGACCTCACTTGGCGAAACACCCGCAGGTATTCCGCGAGATAACTTTTGTGCCGAGCGGTTTTAGTTTTTAAAAACAAAATTTCTTTTTATTTAAAACTCACAAAAGTATCGATGAATTAAAGTCAAAATGAATACAATAATCTCAAAGGTATGAGCTCTGTATTACCTCTAGACAATAACTGGTTAAACAATGAACTTGACCCATATTTATAAGTTTAGCAGAACAATGAAACTGCAAGGGTTGCAAAGTCAGCATCTTGTCAGGATTGATAACTCGTCCACCCCTGGATGAGAACTTAGGGTTTTTCTTCAAAAAAGGCCAAAGTTCGAAACCTCGATGACTTCAGCATCTTCTTCGGGTTGGATGTTGGATCTGGACCTTCTTCTTCTTATAATTTTTCTTATTCTTTTCCATAAAATTGCAATAATAATTAAGATAATTATGAAAAGTAAAATGTATGTGACCCAATGGATATGTTCATTTACCATAGTACTAAGATTTTGATTTTCAATTTCTTCTTGTAAGTTTTCTGTACGTCTTGATAATTCTGATAATTCTTCTAAGTTAATACGTTTTGTTAAAGTCATTTTTTGTTGATAATTTGAAAATGTAAGATTATTCGGTACCTTCAGGGCTGGAACGTCAATGGGTTCTATATATTCTTGAAAATTTTTATTTGGGGTTAACTTGTAAGTATCGATTATGCAGGAACATTCTTCTGGAATTGTAATAAGATGGTTTCCTATTAATTGTTTCTTTCTTCTCCCATTACATTCTGTCTCCATTATTATAGTGGAAGTTGTCGAAATTATCCATGAATTTGATTTTTCAATTCTTTGTATTTTCGGACTATCACTGTATATTTGGGTGTGTTGACAATTATCTTGATTTGGGGAGAAATTAATAAGTTGTATTTCACATGGTTCATTTGTAGTTCTTTTTAGCACAGGATTGTAAGTGCATAAAAATTTGTTCATTTCTATTTCTGTACAGGGTGTATCAGCAAAAGAGTACCAGTTTGAGTTCATGATTATGTAATTTCTATTTGGAATGATTGTGTATAATAAAGCATTATTCATCACTGGTAAGGGGTATAATTTGTAGTAGTTGTAAGGGTTCATTTCTATTAAAGGCACTGCTATGATAAAGTAGATATTAAAGTCCTTTTGGAATACAGATGTTTTACACAATTTCTCGTATTTTAAGATGTTCTCTAGACTTGGTTCAAATGGAAGTTTTTCATCTTTTATATATTTTTGAATTTTCCTTAATTCTTCCTTTAAATTATTTGGTCTGATAATTGTGTGGTGAATTTGTCTCATTTGAGCAAATGAAATTGCTGTCAGAATTTCTTCTAAGACGTTATTAATCAGTGACAAAGAATGAGAAAGTTCAATCACAATTGTTTGGGTTGCAAATATATGTATACAAAAACCCATATTTTTAATACTTTTTCCAAGGTCTGTGATTCTATCATTTAATTTTTCTTGATTTTGGGCTAGGGTAGTTATAGACTTTTTTGTTTCTTCTATGACCTCTTTAGTCAGGGATAAATGTTTTTCTACATCAATTTTTAATTGTGCCTCATTATTATATAGTCTTTTGAAATTTTCTTCATATCTTTCTCCATCATCAGCATCTAAGGATCCTGTAACGGCTTTTTGGAAAGTTCCTATGAAGTTGAATAGTCCTCTAGTTTGTCTAGTGTGTACTGGAGATATTTGGTCAAATAATTGGGAAGTTTTTTGAATTTCGTATACCAAAGTTTTATTTATTTGGTGAATAATCTCTATCATTGTGGGTAACTGAACTTCTGTTATTTCACAAGTCATTTTTGAGTTTACAGATTCATTTATTTCCGAAAGGATGTTGAGAATTTCGTCTTTTTCTTGAATAAATACTTCATATAAGGGTTGCAGGTTGAAAACATTGATTATTTCCCATTCTGATATTATGTTGTTGGCTTCTCCTAAATGTATTGGTAGAAGTCCAGGGTTGTCTTTTATTTCTTTTATGTCGATGTTCCTGGTTGAGGTGAGGGTAAAGGTGTAGGTGACACAGAAGGTCCTGTAACATTAGATTTTAGGTTTGAAAGGTGTACTCGTTTTTCTTTATTAGTTTGTGTTTTAACGACACATGTATTATCATCATTAATACGAATAATTTTGAAAGGGCCATTAAATTTAGGTACGGTTTTTGATCCACGTTTTTTGGGCGCTTTTACATATACTTTCTGACCAACTTTGTATTTTTCTTGGGGATTCGTTACATTTTTATTGACTCTATCTACGTTGATTCTTTTTCTATTTTCTATTCTTCCCTGTATCGTATCGTACATGAAAGACAATTTTTTTCTGTGTTCGTCCAAAGAATAATCGAATATTATTTGACTAGACTTTGTATCCATAATCTCTTTACTGGATGTATGACCAAAAATAATCTCAAAGGGTGTATGTCCCGTCGTTGAATGATTAGTATGGTTGTAGGCAATTATTGCTAATTTCATTAATTCTTCATCTGTCTTTGTTTTCAATTCTGGATTTTGTCGGAATATCCTAAAATGTTCAATTATTGTAGAATGAAATCTTTCTACGGTTCCATTCGATTCTGGATGGAAAGGTGTAGTAAAGTGAATATCAATTTTGTGGAAAGCTAGTAAATTTTTAATTTGGTTGTTAATGAATTCTTTGCCATTATCTGTTATTATCGCTGAACATGTTCCATAATGTTCAAAATATTCTATGAGAGCTCTTGCCACTTCACAAGCTTCTTTACATTTGATAGGAATTGCTTGTCCAAACTTTGAAAAACTGTCAACTAGGGTTAAATAATTTTTCTGTTCTAATGTAAACGTATCCATATATATTACTTCAAAAGGTTTCTTTTGTGTAGGTGTCAAATTCATTGGTATCTGTGGGGGATGTCTGTCATATTTGCCTTTTTGACATACATTACAATTGTTAATATATTCTTGGATAGTTGTTAGCATGTTGTTCCAATAGTATCTTTGTTTTAATTTTTCGAAAGTCTCTTGCGATCCTCTGTGATTTGTTTTTCCTTCGTGATATGTTTTTATGGTCTCGTCAATTTCTTCCTTTTTCCTCAAAAATATTCTCCGTTGAGTACATCTGACTAATTTGGGTCCATTATTGTTAAAATATCTTTCGTATACTCTACAAAAATCTTGATAAGCTTTGTCTTTGTCAAAATATACATAAAATGTTATGTTTTCTGTTGTATATTCTCTTAAAAGTGTGATAATTTGTTCTTCATTATCTTCTTTAGTTATTTCCGCATATATTATCTGTTTGTTATCAGTGTTCAAAGTTTTTGTTCTTTGCGGATACATAAGGACGGTTTTTATAATTATCTGTCTTGATTTTGAATTTATTATATCGTCTAAAATTGGGATGGTATTCTGGGGTTCATCATCTCTATTTGAGTGAACTGTAGACACGACTGTTTCCTCTTCTGGTATATCAGCGAGATTTTCGGGCGGATTAAGAATCCTTTCTACTTCATCATGAGTGGGTGTTCTTAAGTCTGTTTCTCTATCAAGATCTTCTATAATTTGATCTAATTCTGGATCGTCAAAGTTTACTTACATCGACTCTGTATCTATGGGGTTAATCTGGATTCTGGATAATGCATCTGCGTTTGTGTTTAATTTCCCTTTTTTATATTCAATTGTGAAATCATAATCTTGTAGTTTCGTTCTCCATCTTACGAATTTTGAGTTTTGAACGTCCTTTAAAGACCATCTTAATGGTCTGTGATCTGTATAAACTGTGAATTTTCGTCCATATAAGTAAGGTCTAAAATACTGGGTTACCCAGACTAAACCCAATAATTCCTTTTCAATCACTGAGTAATTTTTCTCAGATTCATTCAGTGTTCTTGATGTGTAAGCTATCGCACCTTTTTTCAAACATAACGTCATAGGTTTTGTCAATTTAGAACAATCTTTAATAAATTTTCTATAATAGCCAATTAAACCTAGGAATGATTGAATTTCCTTTTTTGTTTTTGGTATTGGAAATTTTAAAATTGCTTCGACCTTTTCGGGATTTGGTAATATTCCTTCTGGTGTAATAATGTGTCCTAAGAATTTTACAACTTGTTTCAAAAATTCCGATTTATCCAACTGTATTTTTAAATTAGTTTGTCTAAATCTTTCAAAAATTAGTCTGATGCTTTCTATGTGCTCTTGTAAGGATGTTGAAAATATTAGTATGTCATCCATATATACTAGACATCTATTGTGTAAACCTGATAAAACATGGTTCATGGTTCTCTGAAACGTTGAAAGAGCATTTTTGAGTCCGAATGGCATTCTGAGAAACTCATAATGTCCATTATCCGTTGAGAATGCTGTCTTTTCAATATCTTTGGGATCCATTTCTATTTGATGATATCCACTTGCTAAGTCTAATGTTGTGAAATATTGACTTCGTCCTAATTTATCCAAAACGTCATTTATGTTAGGTATGGGAAATTTGTCTGGTACTGTTTTTTCGTTCAGCTTCCTGTAATCTATTACAATTCTGAACTTTCTTTTTCCACTATTGTCCATTTTTTTGGGAACGATCCATATCGGGGATGACCATGGTGATACAGAATCACGTATTATGTGTTGTTCAAGCATGGAATTTATTTGCTTTTTTACTTCTTCTTTGTAAATTTGTGGAAATCTATACGACTTTGTATATATTGGAGTGTCATCAGTTGTTCTAATTTGGTGTTTGACTTGATTGGTAAAGGTTAATGGTATTCCTTCACAATAAAATATGTCTCTATACTCGTAGCAAATTTTTCTAACTGCGTCGTATTCTTCCTGATTGCAATGTCTTAAATCTAGGTTTTCTAGGTTTTTCTTTTGCAAATTATCATAATCTTTTAATGAATTTTGATAATTTTCATCCGTATCCATAGGTTCTGGTTCAAAATTATTTAAGTCATAACCATTCATACATGCTAGGGGTTCTCCTAATTTAAAATTTACTTGTTCGTCTGTATTGTTTACAAGTATAACTACTGCTTCGCTGTTTTCAATATTTACTATTCCAGCACGTATTTCTATTTTGTCTTTAAGGACTATGTAATTTATTATTGCTTCTCCGCTTTCTTCCATTACTGGTACCTTTGCTATAATTTCAGTTCTTGGTGGTATGTTATATATATATTTTTTCTTTTCTTTCTTATAATTGTCGGCGTCAGGGTGAATTAGTCTTTTTCCTTCAATAAATAAAGGAATTTTTATATTGTCTGTAATTAGATATCCGTTTCTAAAATCGAGGATAGCTCCGATTTTTTGAAGAAGGTCTAGGCCTATTAGTCCATCATAGGCATCACTAAAATTGAATACATAGTGAGTATGTATCAATCCAGGTTTTTTAAATATTTTCGAAACTGGAATATCTGCAGACCAATCATGTGTGGTTGTAGTATGCGGTGTTTTAATTTTGAAGGGGTTGAGATACATTTTGTCTTTGAAATATGCACGTGCTATGGATTCTGTTATTAATGTTTTTGTTGATCCGGTGTCTATCATGAATCTTGCCTGAAGTTCGGGAATTATAATGTATGGAAGTTTACTATTTGATGCGATGTTAATTTCTAAATTTGTTATGGTTTCGTCGTCTTGGTAGGGTTCGTCAGCTTCTAGATCTACTGTTGGTTCTTGGTACTGGTAGGGTTCGTCATATTCGGGGAATTCGTATTCTTCATATTGTTCTCCGAGGCTGGTATAGGAAAATTTTCGTCTTCTGTGTAATTTTCTTGGAATTCAGAATATTCTTCGGGGTAGTATTCTTCTCCGTAGTAAGGCTCTTCTTCGTATGATTCCTGTTCAATGTCTGAATATGGGGTGTTATCTTGGTAATGTAGTTCTTGGAATGTAAATCTTGGTGGAGGTTGAGTAGTTCTGGTACGCCTGGTATTTCCGGATGAGGTATCCATTGGTTGAGGATATGTTTGTCTAGGACGTTGGGCATTTTGGATATTAGTACGCTGAGAATTTTGATTGTTTAAGGAAAATTGTTGGTTTAGAAAAGGTGATTGTTGTGGAAAATTTGGTCTTTGAGGGAAATTTGAAAAATTTGGGCGTTGAAAACTTGAGGGATTTGGAAATTGTCTTTGTTGAAAAAATTTCGGATTAGAGAAATTTGGAATTCGATGAGGAAAATTCGTATTTACGTTAGGGGTTGGTCTACCAAATTGTTGTGGTGCTATTCTCTGGGGAAATGTTTGGGTAGGTCGAAAGTTTCCTTGTACAGTGCGTAATTGCGATGTATTATTCTTTTGAAAATTGTTTTTCTGTCCCAACTTTTGTTGTCTATTATAAGCCATATTTTCTTCTTCAACCACTTTGTTGATGGCTGCCTCAAGAGTTTGGGGTTGTTTGCAACGTAATAAATGACTCAAATGGAAATTTAGTCCTGATAAATAAGTTCTTAAAGCCATTTTGTTATACAGAGCAATCTTTTCTTGACGTAAAGCCGGTAATAACGTAGACATTTGAATTTTAGATAATAATAAGCTTCTCAGTGAAATTACTCTATCAGCAAACTGTGTGGCTGATTCATTAGGGTTTTGTGCTAACATCATCAAATCGTTTAAAAGGCATTCTTCATTTCTTTGGTCTCCGAAAGTGTTTAATAGTAACGCTTTTAATTCAACGAAAGTAGTAATTTCGCGGGCAGCTAATACTTCTGCGGCTTTCCCTATTATTTTATTTCGAAAGTGAAGCATTAAAAATTGAATTCGGGCTGCGTTATTATCAGTAATAAGCATACTGTAAACTTTTTCGCACGAATCTATAAAATTTGGTAATTTTGAAACATCGCCGTCGAAAAATGGGATCAAATCTAAGTAATCACGAATACTAATATTTGCTTGAGCCATATTTATTTGTTCGTTTTCTACGGGTTCTAATAGAAATTGGTTAGGTGAAAAAACTCGCGAAAAAAGGTTAGCTAATGTGTCGTCGTCAGAATAATTGTCAGTCATTAAAAGTACTTACAAAAGAAAAATTTTGATGACAGAAAACATGAAGGCTCTGGTATATATAATCGTTTACAAATTATAAAAATAATCTGATTGACTATATATGTTTCTTGAGCAGGAGGGCTTTGTCTAGTTAAGTCTTTTGTTAAGTCACGGTCTTTGAAAATGTCCCTAATTTTTAAGTACGGGTTCTAAGTAGCTCGAGGCTACGTGCTTTTAGAGATGACTTCTTGTAAAGATGTTTTCTTGCTTGGGCCAGTCTTTCCTATGCACGATTTAGATCACATGCAGTCTTTGGAAAGAAAGTGCACGATCTTGGTTGCTTCTAGGGCTAATGTATAATTAGGCACTTCGACACCTAAAAATACAAGTGCAAAGCCTCACGATGTCTTGTTTGCTTCGGATAGGGTGGATACAGCGATTATAGCCAGCAATTTCTCGAGAGAAATTCCTACTGAACTATAATTTCTCCACAGCCTAATCGCTGATGTCTTCTTACTTGCTATTTTCGAGAATTTCTTTGATTTGATTTTTCTTTGCTTGATTCTTGATTCTCCTGGATTTCTTAACTTAGGGGTTCTGACAAGGATATGACAGCGGTACAATCTTCAGTGGTTCTTCCTTGGTTAGTCGACGGTACGACGAGAATTCCAATATGCCCTTGGAAAACTCCAAAAAAGGATCCTACCGACTGCGCCAGATAACTTTTGTGCCGAGCGGTTTTAGTTTTTAAAAACAAAATTTCTTTTTATTTAAAAACTTTCACAAAAGTATCGATGTCAAAATGAATACAATAATCTCAAAGGTATGAGCTCTGTATTACCTCTAGACAATAACTGGTTAAACAATGAACTTGACCCATATTTATAAGTTTAGCAGAACAATGAAACTACAAGGGTTGCAAAGTCAGCATCTTGTCAGGATTGATAACCTGTCCTACCAGTTTACCAAATGTGACCATATAAGGAAGTTAGATAATGATGATCTTTCACACACAGGCTAGAACTTAACCCTGAAAAGATAACAATTTGGTACTCTAAATATTTCTGTAATATAAACAAGAATAAGCCCTTCAACATACCGTCGCCGTCGACATTTTCTAGAATGGCTACGAATTGATAAGCGGTTACACGAGTTATGCCAACATATAGAATATTTATTTAATAAACTAGTAACTAAAACCTAACCTAAAAAAGGAACTATTTTATATTTATTTATGAATATTTTTTATTGTGTTATATAAATTCAATAACAATAATAACAATGTTACATACAAATATTAATAATAGACAGTTTGCCAACAACAGGTCTGTAACCTGAGGGCTTATTTCTTTATCTATCTATCTTTCGTTATGACCAGTATCATAACTAGTTTGGATTTCACAAGAGTTTACTATTTAATTCTCGAAAGGGAGTTTATAATTATCATTATACTTTAATTAATACGTGGGAACTTAGAAATGTTGTATGTTCAGAGAATGAATTTCAGGCACTTACTCTTTATTGCTTACGTAGAATATAATCCGGTGACTGGTTATACAGGGTGACACTGAAGTTGGAAGAAACAAAAAAAAACACTAAAACTTCCAGGAAGGGTTTTAATAACAATAAACAAAACAAACAAACAAAATAACAGTATAACGGCTCGAACAACATTATTAATTTATTTATTTACACGCGACAGCGTACCGAGATTCAAGGAATGCGCGCTTCATAGCAGAAACTTGGAAAAACTTTATCCATTATTAGAATTAATTAATTAACCCGATACTCTAAAGTTAATTAGACTGCTCAATGTGAAACTCAAGGAAGAACTGCCTTTCTTGCAGATCTTTCTCGAATTCGGCACTTCGCTTCGCCACGCCCATTTCTTGGGTCCAGAAGTTTCTGTTCTTATCTTATTGGCGGGAACCCTGGATATCGGGACGCTTGGTATAACTATACTAGGCTAATAATTACCTAATTGACTGGACTTACATTTATATAAGAATTCTGAAACTAAACTTACTTACAAGTAACCCTAGCCTTCCTCTAGCGACTCCGTATAGCAAATACGGGGCGGATTGGTCTATCTCATTTAATACCTTCTTAATAGCTTGGAAAATCCGCCAGCTAATTGATATCCTTTTCATTTTCAATTATTATCTATTTCACAATTTAATTTAATTCTACTTTGGAACCTCTACGCCCTTCTAGTGGTTTCGCGCATTATTAAAAATATGGGTTTCTACGCTGGCGCTTCCCAGACGCAACAGATGACTGTCACATGGCCCCGACTCTAAGGGAACTTGTTAAAAATATTAGTAAATTTCTCCGAAGGACGACGCTACCTACTTGAAAGCCCTCAACTTTCGATAATTTGTGTTGACGAAAATATTTTAGTTGGCCCATCCATTCCAAAACTAATAAATAAATGACTACGCGTTCCGGCTTTTGTTACAGGTCTGATACGAGAAAAACTGCTCAAAAAAACAGAAAATTGCAAATATCTCTAAAAGTAGTAGCGGTAACCCCAACAATGCTTACATGGCTTGAAGGGAAATTTCAATCTATATACGACAGAGTACAGGTACCAAAAATGCACTTGATATCTCGCTCCTGAAAAGAGTTACTAGCATCTCCGCGGAACCCTTGCATATTTCAAATTTTTACTCCTAGGTATAGATAATATTTCATAGTGACCCTCAAATTTCACGTACAATCTGAAATAATGCAATAAAACATAGGGTGTCCCATTTAAAATAAGAAAGTTAATGTCGACTTCCAGTATAACCGGAAGTGCCATAAAGTTCTAAATATTTTAGTGGTGTTGGCCTTACTGCCTTTGCTAGGTAGCCAAATTTTCAGATTTATCGGATCAGTACTTTCCGATATATCGATATGGCGATTCCTGGTGGGACACCCTGTATTTAGTACACAAATATAAAAGCAATTCTTAAACAACAAAAATGTATCAAACAGCTAAACATGAACGGCAAGCCACAGAATCGGCGTGAAACTCGCCGCCATAACTACTGAAATATATGGTTTATATTTAATCCCATTGGTATAAATTCCATAATATTTAACACAAACTGTACATAATGATTTAATAACCCAGTATAAAATAATACTGAGCAGGTATATTAACCAACTCTTTCAATTATAACTGGAAATAGTGATGCGTGGGTTTTCACAGCCTGTATCCAGTGAGGTTATTTCCTCCGGGTGTCGCCAAGGTTTGTTAATTTTCCTTTACGTCCGGTTGCTCCTGCTATCAGTTTCATCAGTTTCAAGGAGCGAAGAACATGCCTCTGACGCATAAAAGGCACTCCTGGGATATATACGCTATTTTTTGTGCTCCGTGCCCCGAAAGAGCTAAAATTAATTATTAATTAAAATTATTTTATACACTGGGGCGGCATATATCAGAAACATTAAGTGCCAATCTATCCTGACAACCATTTAAACTGTATTAGAAAATGTTCATTTATTTTTGACGGAGGCATAAATAGTAAATCTAATCCGTCGGGGGTTAACAGTGAGGTTTTGTTAGGGCCGTAATAGCTATGCTTGTTTTGTTGGGTATTCAGGTTAAAACAATCAATATTACGACTACACAAAGTGCTCTATACAGGGTGTAACTAAATAAGTGTAAAACATTTAAGGGGGTGATTCCTCATCGAAAAAAGATAGGATCTTTCATATAAAGAAACTTCATTGGAGCATCCCTTGTTAAGATACAGCCCCTTAAAGGGGGTACATAAAATTTGTTTAACAATTTTTTTCACAAGCACTAAACAAGTTACAATATTGAAATTAACCTGACATTTTCTACTACCAAAAAGACACTTAGCCAGTAATTTATTTGGTTTACCCCATGGT
This sequence comes from Anoplophora glabripennis, assembly GCF_000390285.2. Classification (NCBI taxonomy): domain Eukaryota; kingdom Metazoa; phylum Arthropoda; class Insecta; order Coleoptera; family Cerambycidae; genus Anoplophora; species Anoplophora glabripennis. Next base: position 30,510 of record NW_019417794.1, read on the forward strand.
TGTAAGGGGTGGAAAACGCAACCCCTAAAATTTATTTCCAACGTAATTTTTTGTCTTATTATTTTTTTACCATTTAAAAATTTATTTCCGATAGCCTGTTTCATTCTAAAAAAAAATGTCTCTTGAATTTTTTGCCCAAATTAAACCAGTTCGCAGCAAAAAATTATTTTACGAACAAGATACATATCGCCATAAAACGAAAATACGAAACTAATTTATCTAGTAGGCCGCCATTAGCGATACTGACAATTAAATTGGAATCAAGCTGTCAGTTTGTAAATTTTTGAAATTGAAGTAATACTAATTGTGTATTGTTCTGTTCTTAATTTGTTACTTTAATAATTCACTTGTTATTAAAATGGCATACACAAATGAGGAAATGGCTGATATGCATTACGTTTACGGTCTGTCGCAGGGGAATGGGTTAGAAGCTTCTACAAGATATGCTGAAATGTATCCTCAACGGCAGCATCCTTCACATAGAATATTTGTCTGACTTCATCAACGATTACGTGAATATGGTTCATTCAACAAAAGAACGCAGGATTGTGGTCGCCATCGAGAAGTAAGAACACCACAGCTTGAGGCAGCAGTACTTAATTTGATAGAAGAACAACCTACTACCAGTACTAGAAAGATTGCTTTCCAGCTAAATGTTGATCATATGACGGTATTTCGAATTTTAAAGGAACATCTCTTATACCCTTACCATCTGCAACGAGTACAGGCACTGTTACCGCGAGACTTTCCGAACCGTCTTGAATTTTGCAATTGGATGCTGGAAATGATTAGAAGAAATCGTGACTTTCTGAAGACGATCGAATTCACAGACGAATGTAGTTTTTCTCGGGACAAGATTATTAATTTTCATAATTACCACATATGGGCTGATGAAAACCATCACGCTATTGTCGAAACTAACCATCAAGAACAGTTTTCTCTTAAGGTGTGGGTCGGAGTTATTGGGGATTATTTAATTGGGCCTCATTTTCTACCTCCTCGATTAAATGGTGAGGCATACGTTCAATTTTTAAGAAAAGTGCATCCCCCCGTACTGCTGGAGGAAGTTCCTTTGGGCGTCAGAAGGGATATGGTTTTTATGCATGATGGGGCTCCCGCCCATTTTAGTCAAGTAGCACGTCAGCATTTAACTGAAACATATGCAAATCAGTGGATAGGTCGAGGAGGACCACAGAATTGGCCCGCTCGATCCCCGGATCTCAATCCTCTGGATTTGTCTACTTGGGGCCATTTGCAGCATTTGGTTTATCGTACTCCTGTTCGCGATGTAGAGGACTTAAGAAACCGCATTATCGATGCGTGCAGGGTAATTAGAGAGACTCCAGGAATATTTGAGCGAATACGTGGCTCAATGCGCCGACGTCTAGACGCATGCGTAATGTCTGAAGGTAGACATATTGAACATTTACTATGATTTCTACATGTTGTATGTTTTGTTATTATTAAATTAGTTTTGATTATTCCCCTTTAATCATTTAATGCAGGTAGTAACTACAAAATAACAGTAAATCCAGTCCGCATTTATGACGATGTATCTCTGTAGTTGTTCGTAAAATAATTTTTTACTGCGAACTGGTTTAATTTGGGCAAAAAATTCAAGAGACATTTTTTTTTAGAATGAAACAGGCTATCGGAAATAATTTTTTAAATGGTAAAAAAATAATAAGACAAAAAATTACGTTGGAAATAAATTTTAGGGGTTGCGTTTTCCACCCCTTACTACCATGGGGTAAACCAAATAAATTACTGGCTAAGTGTCTTTTTGGTAGTAGAAAATGTCAGGTTAATTTCAATATTGTAACTTGTTTAGTGCTTGTGAAAAAAATTGTTAAACAAATTTTATGTACCCCCTTTAAGGGGCTGTATCTTAACAAGGGATGCTCCAATGAAGTTTCTTTATATGAAAGATCCCATCTTTTTTCGATGAGGAATCACCCCCTTAAATGTTTTACACTTATTTATTTACACCCTGTATATAAAATTATGCTCTACGCGTTTTCTTCTCCAAGCTACAGGGGGCTAAAAAATTTAAATTAATTTAGTTATTTAATATCATTTTTAGTGCAAAAATCGATTTTCAATGCCTATTTGACCATGTTCGGTGGCTGAGTCAAAGAATACTTCATAATGTTTTTGTTATTTTTATATTCCTATGTTGGCAGTGGGAAAAAATGGTATTTACAAAAGTTTCTGGATTCTCTAGCATCAAAAACTTAGCGATTTCCCTAGCCGTGTTTCCAATTTTGTTAATGCCAACGTTTTGTCTTGAATATTTTCCGTTTTGATAGTTTAAAAAAAAACCTGCCTGTCTTCAGATTAGGAGGACGAAGAGCACAGTACTTTTTTAAGATAGTGTAAAGGTTTCCTGTAATTGTAAAACACCTTGGTACCTTTGTTTTTGTATTCTTCAGTTTAATCAGCATAGCACTGCTGAAATCTTTGGTGTCTTCTATTTTGAGATAACATAATTCCTCCCTTCGACATGCCCCGGATAGTCCAACTGCCACCACGGCCTTGATAAGTAAATATTTGTCGTCTGATGCTTTCGTCAAAAACCGGCAAAAATCATCTTCTGTGAGGATTTGGGACTTCTTTGGGACGTAGTTTTTGGATTTTCGTTTGATTAACGCTTGCATCTTTTTATAGCTTCCAAGATCTATGTTGTGATTGGCACTTAACGTTGACTTGAGCATCGAAAAAATCGTCCACAACGTCGAAGGTTTATATTTCTTAGATAGTTCTTCTAAATACACCATTACGGCGTTTTCTGAGAGAGCAAGTCGTCAGTCCATAAATCGGCTTAACTCAGCTTCATACCTGCTTCTGGATTTTGTGGGCAGCAGTTCCGAACATATTTCGCTTGCTTTCTGTAAAATCTCTTCAGAATCACACATTTTCGCACCCAAACTTCGGGAATTCAACAATTTTTGAAGTATCTAATCAACAAAATAAAGGAGCCGTGACGGTTGCTATGAAACTCAGCCAACTTGAAACATTGCATAATTTGGGTGACAACATCAAACAAAAATCACAATCTGGAGACGCGTGTGCAAAGATGACATAACCGTGTGCAAAATGTTTAGCACACGGCGTGTGCAAAATACCGTTTTCAGAGCGTGTTTTCCGTGCGCAAAACCCCCTTTTGCAAGGCAGTCGTATAAAAAGTATTTTATGCATATTATGGTTCCCGCCATCTGGAAGCCATGATCCAGAATTAATGTTAATTGTCTAACAACTACATTTTTATAAACACGGCTTGTATGCGCCCAAGCTTAAAAAAATTCTCTCAATCCACAGAGTATAAAAATGTTATATTTAATTTGCTCCCCTGGTTTTATACCTACAAAAAATATAGCGATGAAGCAGGCAACGTAGCAACGAAAGATCGAGGAAAATTAACAAACCACTCGGAACAATAACTTCGCCATAACTGAAAATAATTCGAAAGAAAGATTTAATTTCTATATAACTTTATCACATCTTCCTCAGCTGTTTCTGATAGAAAGACATATTAATTTAAAAACTTTTTCACAGATCCGCAACCCAACGGACCCCACGCAATGCATACGATGTCCGCAAGGGACGATACCAGATCCACATCACGTAATATGTACCGATATCCCGGAAGAATATTTGCAGCCCGACAGCGGATGGGCCATCGGAGCTATGGCTTTTAGCTCTACCGGCATACTTATTACAGTATTCATATTCGGAGTGTTTATAAAGTACAACGAGACGCCGGTCGTGAGAGCCTCTGGAAGGGAACTCAGTTACGTTCTCCTAACGGGAATTCTGATGTGTTACAGTGTTACGTATGCTTTGGTGCTGAAACCTAACGACATTGTGTGTGGAATTCAAAGGTAAGCCATTTTCATTCAATAAAATTGTTTAGAAACCCTAAGGCTGCGATTACATTGAATGCGAATTAGTATGAAAATATATTGGTATGAAATGCATCACTCGCTACACATGCTGGTGACAAAGCACTTTGCTTTAAAAAAAATTGTGTAGCGACTGTGATAGTCCAGTGCTTAAATTTTTCAAAAATAATTTATTCTAAAAATAATCACAGGCACGCAAAAAAAATCACAATTCTTAGGGTTTTGGGATCGCTGAAATCGAAAATGACTACAAAAAATAAATTTAACCCCTCTCTTACTCACTAGCACCCCCTTACCACCCCCTGAAGGGGGTTGAATTTTTTTGTACAAAATTAAGATGTTATATTTATTTTATTTTTTTGGGACGCTGAAACCGAATTATGAATTCTGTCCTAATCATAACCGTGTTTATTTTGCCTTTTGATATTTTGAAATTGACACCTTATTTTAGACAAGATATTTTAAGCAAGACAGTTCGGTATCATAGAAAGAGGTAAATGCTGAATCGTGAGAGGCTAGGGAACTCACGTTAATCAAGCACCTCGAATCGTGAGGGGCAAGGGGACTCATTTTAATCAAGCACCCCCAAATCGTGGGAAGCAAGGCGACTCACGTTAATCAAGCACCCCAAATTGTGAGAGGCAAGGAGACTCACGCTAATCAAGCACCCCAAAGGGAACAAAAACCTATTACGTCCACGCAGTTGCTTCTGGGTTGTGCAAAGAGTAGAACCAAATCATAAATACATCTAAGAGCTGATATTTCTTATCGGTGAAGTATTGGCGTATATAACATAGGAGCTGAAGGTACTCTTAAACTTATCTAATTAACAGGTAATTGACTTTGGATCCCTGGAATTTTGAGCGTTGAGCCCATGGAAACTTTGGTTCTCTTTTTTCCGAAAACGTTAGCGCAATTTACCGTGAGCCAACTTTCATATGGATCCTGCTGGTTGTTTTAAATGATTGTAAGGAAGTGTAAGGGGGTAATCGAGTAAGTGGATATCATTTTTTGTAGTCATTTTCGGTTTCAGCGTCCCAAAAAACAGAAATACGCATACATCTTAATTTTGTACGAAAATTTAAAATTTAACCACCTTCAGGGGGTGCTAGCAGGAAAACGGGCAATTGAAATAATTTTTTATAGTCATATTCGGTTTCAGCGATCCCAAAAACCTAAGAATAATGGAGTCTACCCTCTTCAATATATATTTTGCAATAATTGGGACCTACTTCATTATCGAGTAAAATTATTCCCCAATCGGTTAAAGTGACCGATATCAAATCGTAAGTTAACGCAATATCCTTTACCTCACTAATCCTAAATAAAGAAAATCATATACAAAGAACTAAAGCTTCAGCTGCTCGCAGTAATTCGCTGCTTTAAACGTGATCCTATTTTGAGAGAATTAGCGTCACACCAACAGTGAGTGTTATGAAAATTAAGTATTTCTTCTCCTATAAAGCTGCATTCATCAGCGAAGACTTATTTCTTTATCTACATAATTTGGTTCTTGGTTCACTTGCTATCGGAACCAACTACAAAATTCTCCACGCTACTAAAAATCATTTACAGTTAAAGCTTGTACACGTTCTATATGATAAGGGTGCTCTTGTAACACGCGCCATACAGTCATATTTCACGTGCAATATCGCGGGTACTGCGACTCCGGTTTTCCTCGTGTAAAACACTTTCCTCCCTCTTTATGATACGTTGTGGTCTATTTTTTCACCATGATTGCGTTGGACTCACTCTACCGGTATCTCGCGTTTTTTACGCTCTTCTGAAATTCGGTTGTTATTTTTGGGGTACGACGAATTTGACCTAGTTACTGTGTTGTAAACAGTTGATCAGTTGATCAAGTGGGGCGATGCAGGATCGACCTAAGTTTCGCGTAATAAATATTGATTCATTTTCTGGAACAGATGGGACTTTAGACTACAGACTGTCTAATGAAATTTATTTATTTTCAAGTCCTCTATTACCCTTTGAAAGAACGCGCTTATTTCAAAAAGACCCTGTAATTCGTAGATTCTACATCATTTTACCAGCTGAATTAATACACACTGTATATTATATTGTATAAAACATTATCTTATGATTTGAAACAAATACTCTCGTCCTGAGTAGAAAACGAATCATAAATCAAATACTTTAAAGCATTTTGATTTTTCTGTTACACTTTAATTATTGTATACGCATACTTTGCACAAAACGAAATAACTGAGCTGTTTCACACGGATTAATTCATCGTACAAGGACGGGGCTTCCCACTAAGTGATTATATTCCTTACATGTTCCGAGTTCTGGTTGCAAATCCAGAAAGTGTATCCTCTGTCTGTATTGCAGTGAACAGTGAAATTATTCCCGTGTATTGACTGGTCGGGTTTCCTTTCGTTATACATTTCAGAACAATAGAACGGGGATCGCACAAAGGAGTGATCCCATAGATGCCGGCTCGAAAGTTTGGGAAATATTGAGGATGTAAAACAATACATTTCAATCGTGCATTTCTGCTTCCGTCTTTAAATTGACAAACTTGATAATATAATCCCTGGATAGTCCGTAATTTACTCGTCTTTGACAAAACGTTCTCTGCTCATTTGAATATTACGTTATTAGGTTCATTCTCAATCCTAATATTGTATTTAAATTAGATTTGCACATCCAGAATTGGGTGTTTTTCTTTTTTTTACTTCGTGCCGGTCCTAAAAAAATTGAAATATGACGTCATTAAGCGAAAATTTCAAATTCAGCGCCAAATGTAATTTTGAGAATATTCCTGGATAAAAAAATCACCATACTTTGGCACGCCTGTATTATTTTCAACTGGAGATTTTATCTTTCGCAAGCTCTATTAATTATTATTATAGTTTATTTTATTGTGTAACCTTTAATTTTTAATTTCGCAAAGTTTTATTCTAATCGTTTTTTCTCGAGAACGATTACATTTGGAGCCCATGCTGTATTGGACTTTTTGTGACATTAAACTTATGGCACTTACCATAGGGGCAAAACTATCATCAAAATATGCACGGACAGTAGATTATCCCTACTAACCCTTATGACACGAACAACATCTCTGTTTGTAAGGGTCAAGAAACACGCAGTATAAGGGCAACAAAGAAGCTGTCTAAACATATATGATCCTGTCTTCTCCAGTCCACTGCTAATAATAACACAACAAGGGATTAATGAAATCGTTCATAAGCAATTTGAAAGGCTAGAAAATTCCTGAATTATCAGCAGGAATGCAACTGTCACTATCCGGAAGAAGTTTTTATAAAAGTAGAAAACCTAGCTTTCTAGGTTTTATACTTTTATAAAAATAAAGGGAAAAAATCAGCAGTCCACAGTGAGACACACGTTAAAAAATTTAGTTATTGAAATAACTGTTTTAATTTATCTTTTATTAGCGATAAGTTTTAAAAATTAAATATGAAGTTAAAGATTATTTTTAGAATTTTTGCTTTCAAATGTGTCTAATTGACTAGATCCTTATTAACTTTATTTTCACAAAAAGAGTTTACAGCTCGTTCAAAACAAATTGCAACAACAAACATGGATTGGATGAAATGAGGTATTATTAATCCAACTTCTATTTAAAGTTTTTGATATTTATCAAATCTTTAAAAAATAACCCTATTCAGTCATTAACCAATATTGTTTATTCGTGAAATTAACAGATTCGGATTGTCCTGCTAGTTGCGGATTTTAATTAGTTATTTGCCTTTGTTAATCTTATTATGCTTCGGCACATTGTAGGATTCAGAATAATGGTCCACGCTCTGAAATTTGGGTCCGGAGACGTACTTGACATTTCACATGCAAGTTCAAAGAGTTGATTTTAGAGGGTTTCAACTGACCCTAGATTGTTTTGCACTGGGGGTTAAATAAGCACTTTATAATAGCACAGCCATACAAAAAAAAAAAGTTGTCTGTACTTTTCATGCGACATATGTTATCCGTAGTATTTTTGCCTCCTGATCACTAATCCGATGTCAGAATTGAGCCATCACATCACAGGAATTTCCTAACCTCAAAAAAAAACAGGTAAAAAATATCAAAAATTCACGAATTTTTTCTACATTCAAATATTCATTTATATGATTAAGACCCCGCTGAACGTGAATTCGCGGTCAGAATTGATTATTCTTTTCTAACCTCAAAAAAACAGACAGTTGAGGTCAGATATCACGAATTTTCAAAAAATTACAGATTCGCGGCAAATTTGGTATACGGAGGTTTTCGGGGTCACTGATCACGGGTCCGAGATCAGATTTACAAAATTCGTTTTTAAAAATTTAATCAATTACCGACGTACTTTATTACTTTGGATTAGGCAGAAAACCCGTGAATAGATATTTTACAGAAAAAAGAACAAGATATAGAAGAAAAAAAAGAAGGTTAAAACATGATAGAGTACTCAGGTTACAAAGTAAACAAAAATATTACAAAATGAATTTTGCAATTCTGATCTCGAATTCGTGATCAGCCATCCCAAAAACCCCCATATACAAAAGGCGCGAATCTGTTATTTTTTGAAAATTTGGTCGGTCATCTTGGATCCGCACTGCACCTCATAAGAGGCAGCTTTAGATCTGTTGTCTTTGACAGTTTAAGAGGTGGAGTCTATGCCGTAGATATGACAGACATAGACGGACAGCTTAAAGAGCTATGTGAGGTTTAAGCTCATGTGGCTATTTTTTTCTAAGAGAATATGACTTTTTGATCCTCCTGCAAGACACTGGCCACGCACCTATTCCTGGTTATATTTCTGCCGATACTCAGGGTGAACGTTCAATCCCAAAATGACTTTTTCCACTGGTAGCTCTCTTGTGGGTTCCGGTTTAGTGCGGCTCTCTGGACTAAGACTAATTTCGCGTCTGACCATTTCAGTGTCTCAGATGTCATCCTTCTGGATGGCCTTTATTTCTATAAGATTTTTTACATACATTCATTAAGTCTAAATTTCGTGGAATTGCAAGAATTTTTAATTTTCGAAATTCGGACCTAAAACGGCTTCGCGACCCTAATTTCGCGCTATTCGGTATGAGGGAAGTATTTTGGGCTGCATGGAGCAGTTTCTAACACAACGGCAGAAAATTTTGGAAAGTGAGGCGAATTTCTCCATTTCTCCGCTGCGTCAGTCGTCCTGGGGAATCTAAGTTGGCGGCATTGTTCTTCGTCACCATTGATTAGCCTGGATGAATCGATTTGTAACTGCTCGGAGCTGTTGTGGGAGCGACGATGAGATTTTGGAAAGTGAGGTGAAAAATTCCTTTCCCACGCCGCGCCCTCTGCATCACCACGCTGGGGATCTGGATCCTTTGAGATATTGTCCTCGCCACTAGCTACGGTCGATTTGGCTTGGGGCGGTTTTTTCCGACTTCGTGGTCCCGAATGGAAAGGGTTGTGAATTATTGTTGAAAATATTACCAACCCCACTTGGGACTGGTAATACGACAGCATATCTTCTGGTCTAAGGAATTAGGATGTTTTGGCTTATAAGTTTAGTAAAACATATTTCTTTACGACCACTCAACTCTTAAATGCATCTAAGTAAATGGAGAGACAAACTGATATTTTCAAAAAAAGTAAAAAACAATAATTATTATTAACATAAAGCTTACATTTACAGCCGATATGGAACATCTTTACTCATTTTCATTTTATTAGGTAATACAACCGATAATTACTATTTATAACTACACTAGGCAGAGAAATTAAGGAATATTCAAGAAAATCCTAAAATTTTGGGTAATTTTCAGACTGTAACATGGAGGGAAATGACCGTAGAGAGAATAAAAAAAAGGAAATTGAAGCTTCAACTGTCTAGTTTAAAATTTTTTAGCGACAGCTGTTCCTGAGTAATCAACGAAAAAAAATTATAAATTTTTGCTTTTCTTAAAAACACTTCAAAAAATTTTTTTGGTAATTTTATCATAAAGCTCTTTTAGATAGTTTAATTCTCTTCAATTTTAACGCTTCTGGAACCTTGTACGATTTATTTGTCTCTGAGTTATCGTCGATCAAAGCAAAAAAATCATTTTTGACTTTGTCAATCAATTACCTACTCAAGAAATAATGATCGTATAGAAAATTCAAGCAGGGTTTTGAAAACTGCAAAGTATTCTCTACAAGTCGTAATTATGGGTTTTTGATAAAAAAAATTTTGTCAAAGTGAAAATGTTGGTTGGAAAAAAGGTAAAAATTTGCATAATTAGGGATATTTGAATAACTTGGCATAACTTTGCAAATAATGAATAAACTAAGGATATTGACTGTAACTTTTCAACCTCAAAGTGTCCTAAAGAAACCCTGATAATTTCAGGACGCTGCGATTTTTTTTCTTAGTGCACGGAATGTTTAAATTTGTCTTTTTTGCTGAAAATCTATGTAATAAGTAATTTTTTCACTTTTTATTATTTTTTTTAAGTTAAAAATGTTTTTTTAGCAATAATCCATATTTTCTTCATCAAAAAAACGTTCATTATTCTAAAAAAAAATGAAAAAAAAATGTTTTTCAAAAATTATGTTGTTCAAAGATTTATGTTCTGGTATTAATAGATACGATTGCCCATACCATAACTGAATCGCCATGGTAACGACAGACGATCTCTCATTTGGCGTCGTCGTGGGGAACGTGATACCGATAACTTTACGCGGCCAGTTACGACTTTTAATGACGGTTCAGTCAATTTTTTTCAAGTCAAGTCCATAGACCTTTTTAAAAAAAGCAAAAATTTACAATTTTTTTTGCGTTAATTTTCTTATGATTACTCAAAAACTGCTGACGCTAAAAAATTTTAAACTGAAGATCTGAAAACTAGACACTCGAAGCTTCAATTTACTTTTTTTTATTCTTTCTACGACCACTTTCCTTCAAGTTACAGTTCTTGAAAATCACCCAAAATTTTAGGATTTTTTAATATCCCTTAATTATTATTGAAATAAGTTAATAAATAAATTCTAACCCTAATATTTAATCAATATTTTATGTGCTTCACTCTATTTATTAAGGAGATTACCACGGAGCAGTTGCCTACCTCCTTCTAGCGCCACTAAAGCCGCACTTCCTCGAGTTATCTGCTAACACGTCCTGATTAATTAACATACGTAAAGTAGCAAACATGGTGTATATGCATTTCTATTACCCCAGATGGATCGTTGTACTTCTCACGAGCTCTGTGCCGTTCGATTGTTTGCACGCCGTAAACAATTTGTCAAATATGTGTAGTTTATTGGAGGATGTTGACGCAACCATTCGGCTTAACGTAAATCTGTCGGGATTGCATACGGGTTTCGGGGCTTTGTTGTCCATACGTGTAGGTGAGAATAACATGTTTACGACGCCAACGTAATATCAGCAGCCCCTGAAATACAATCTTAGGCAGCTGTTTATTATGAAATATTAGCGTAGGCAGTTAGTAGATTTCCAAAATCGTCAGAGTTCCGTCGACAATGTCTTACATAAGTTATTGTTGCATGATTTTGACTATTGTATACTATAATACATATTATAACAATGAAAAGTCCCATATAAAAGCACAAAAGAATTAATAAGTTGGAAGAAGGCGATGCACATATGTAAATAGGTGATACTTCTTAAGTGTACGTATTTTGTAAACGATATAAAGTATACTTGCTTGAAACATAAAGTTACGGACAGCACCTCTTATAGCGGATTCAAAGAGAAAATGGACCTGTCTTAACGTGATTTCAGCATCAATGTTTCCAGTTTGAAAAACATTACAGGGAATAAAACTTTGTTAGTTATTTGGGCGCCGGCCTCCAAAAAATAATTAGAAACCTAAAATCCCCTATAACGTTTTTCTCGCTCTGCATGTAAGGAATAAACACAAATATAAAATAAAACTTTTCTATAGGTATTCTCACAAATTCTGCCCTTGAGTGTGGATGGTAGATGTACAGCTTTGATGTCAAAGATTCGAGATTCGGCAGCAAGGGTTGAATGTAGAAATTCCGCCAGTGATGTTTTGTTTCTCTCGTTTTAACTACCATTAATTTCATAGCCGCACGTTGTTGTGCTCCAAATATTTATTTACTAGGTTGAAGACAGATGTTCTTTCCAATTTCAGAAAATGGTCAATTTCTTAGTTATTCGACTGTCAGGTTAAAAAAACACTATACTGAGCATCTCAAAAAGCAATTCCATGTTGTAACGTCGAACGCCTTCCTCATGATAATAATAATAATATAAATTTATTACAGGATATGAAACGTCAACAAACAAGGAAATAAAAAAAAACAGATTAAAATACAATTATTAAAACTAGTGCATATTTACAACCACAAAAAAAATTATAAACAGAAAGAGCACTCATAGAGCTATTAAAGATCAAGCAGTTAAAAGCTTACTGACCTGCATAATACTCCTGCTATGAATAAAAACAATTTTCTATTGGAAATGAACGCAACTCTTTCTTAAATACATAGTGTGGTGTTTAATGTTTAGGGGCAATTTATTGAAAATTGATCCACATATGTAGAGAGGCACCTTTTGGTATGTGGTTAAGTTGTGATTTCTTAAATAAATTAAATTATTACCTCTAATATTGTGAAAGTGTATCGTGTTATGTTCATGATGGTTTGCGGCAAATAATGCTGATTCATAGATCAATATGGCTAAAGGAAAAATTTTATTCTCCTTAAATACTGGACGGCAAGATTCCAAGGGATTCAGAGACATAATTAGTCTCAGAATTTTCTTTTGGCAGAAAAACTATCAAATTCTGAAGTAAATTCACAGCCCCACAAAAAAAAGTGGCAGGTCCGAAAGACAAGACCATGGAAACCATGTGGTTTGGGGTCGTAGAATCCGAATCCGGTGTCCGTTTAACACGGTTAGATCTGGTTTAAGGTCAGTTTAAGGTCAAATATGGAAAATTAATTGCCAACAAACTAAACCTACGTATCTATACGTTTTTGGGGTCTCTGAATCCAAATCCGGTGTTCGTTTGACTCGATCAGATCTGGTTTAAGTTTAGTTCAAGGTCAAATCTAGAGAATCAATTGCCAACAAAGTAAATCGATATATTTATTTTTATTTTTAGGGTCGCTGAAACCGAATGCGATGTCCGTTTGGTCCAGATAGCTCTGGGTTAAGGTCAGTTCAAGGTCAAATGTAGAGAATCAATTGCCAATAAAGTTTACCTACATATCCATTCGTTTTTGATGTTGCTGATTCCGAATCCGGCGTTCGTTTGGCTCGACCAGGTCTGGGTTAAGGTCAATTCAAGGTCAAATGTAGGAAATCAATTGCTAACAAAGTGAACCAATATATCTGTACGTAGGGGTCACTGAATCCGTATTCGGGGTCTATTTGATCCGATTAGGTATGCTAAATACTCTCAAATTCTAAACTCAATCAAAGTAAGCATTTATGTGTATTAAAATTTGAGTCACAAATAAGATTAAAGAAAGAAAACGTAACTCTGAGCCCGTGACTCTCAAGTTAATTGTTTTGACATGACAAAATTCTAGTATTAATAAGCCTAATTAAGTAAGCTTTAAATCCACGTGTCCGAAGTGGATTTCTTTTCAGTTTTCTCGACTTTGATGGTACCGATTGTTGGCCCAGTACAATGTGATAATTCTCACAAATTTGCCATTTATGTTGTTCGTATTTGATCGTATGTAAGACTATTCTCAAATTACGGCACTCTTGTTTCAATGTGCTACAGATGGCTGCATACACATTTGTATTATGCAGTAGAACAGCTTTCTTGCTTCTCATTGACGAATCAATGAACAGTCCACTGTACTCGTTAGGTTTATAACATCCATGTTTGAAGTGATTCATCCAACAATATCATTGTAGTAACCTAAGGAAAATTCTTCATCGTTAGAAAAATATTCCTTATTTCTGTACTGATAGCAAAAAAGCTTTCACTTTTCCGGCTTGCTTAGTATTTTTTTAGCAATGGTATTAGGAACTCTGCTCCATTCTCTGCCAGGCCGAAATCTCGAATATCATTTACTTTTTTTGTGATATTGTTCCTGTCTTTTTCACAACGTGATATGGAATATATTCGTCATCACTAGTATCACCAGCAATATCAGTGATAGTTTCATTGCCACCCAAATTACCTCCTTCTTTAATATCTTGGTGAAACCTTTCTCTCTGCTCAAATCCAATCAAATTTTTCACTTAGGATTAAAACCAAAAAATTTGTTTAAGCATATTTCGTATGTTGATTGATCTATTCCTATTAGAAAGTATTTAATAGACCTGATCGGTTCAAACGGACGTCAGATTCGGATTCAACAACCCCAAAAACGTATAAATATGTAAGTTTACTTTGTTTTCAATTGATTCTCTACATTTGACCTTGAACTGACCTCAACCCAGATCTGATTGAGCCAAACGGACATCAGATTCGAATTCGACGACCCCAAAAACGTATAGATACGTAGGTTTAGTTTGTTGACAATTGATTTTCTACATTTGAACTGACCTTAAATCAGAGCCAATCGCGTCAAACGGACACCGGATTCGGATTCGGCGACCCCAAAAACGTATGGATACATGGGTTTAGTTTGTTGACGATTGATTCTCTACATTTGACCTTGAACTGACCTTAAACCACAGCTAATCGCGTCAAACGGACACCGGATTCAGATTCAGTGGCCCCACAACCATATGGATGCCATCCATGGTCTTGTCTTTCGGACCTGCCACTTTTTTTTGTGGGGCTGTGTAATTAAGTACTTTAAATAGGAATATGTCAATGCAGAATATACTTTTGAAAAGTATTTTTTAATTATCACATTCTTCAAATTTCTGATCGCATAATAGGCTGTATTTAATTTCCTTACAAGATGTTCAATATGAGTAGACCAAGTTAGTTGCACATCAATGAAAAGTCTTAAAAACTTTGTACTATGTACTTTCTCAATTATTGTACCGTTGAGTGAGACTGCAATATTAGGGCATATTCGTTTTTTAAAAAAAGTGATATAATGGATTCTAGTTAGGTTGATACTGAACTTTGTTTTTGAAACACTAATGTAAGTATAAAATTGATCAATTGTGACATTAACTTTAGTTCGAAGCTCGTCTGCAGACGAAGCACTAATACAGATTGTACTGTCATCTGTATAAAGAATTAAATTTATTCCTTCAACAGATATATGCTGCTCCAAATCGTCCATAAAAGATATGAACAATAAAGGAGATAAAACACTCCCCTGAGGAACACCTAGTGGAGTTTTGCAAGGGTGCGAAATATTATTACCAATTTTTACTTTTATTTCTCTGTCACTTTAAAAAAAAGTGTCTGTCGATTGGATTTCTCAAACCCAATTTTTTTAACTTACCGATCATAAAGTCTCTATGAATGCAGGCAGAATTAAAAATTACTTTAGATTTTGTCATAAAAATAGCAGCGACGTATTTAAAAAAATTAGCCTTATGATGGCCCCTCGAAGCCGAAACGTCGGATTGCAAAAATATTGATGTCATTGGATAGAGCGAAAAAAGTGGCAATGTAAATATGCAATTTATTTTAAAATTCGTTTTTAAATAAAACCAGAAAAAAAATAAAACGATTTTACAAAATTTCGGGTTTTTCCGGATATCTCCGGAATTACCAGGCATTTTAAAACTTTCTAAACGGCATGTTGTTAGGTATAAAAAACACGACTTTTTTCTAATTAGGGCAACTCCGTATCTCTTACCGTTTCCTAGATCTTATTGCTATCATCTGATATCTTGGACACTGTAGGTATATGATTTTTCAGTCGTGTGAAACTCTCTGTAGATCCTTGGGACCTATTTCTCTCTAAATAAGCAAAACAGATGCAAGGCACCGTCGTGGACTTTATACTGGTCAGGGACTTCCTCTCTAGTATCAGAGTCGACGTCCGATCGCACGTCAGAGTGACTCGTGAATTCTCGGATTGAATCCTGACAGCTGGCCTCTGTCGATTTATGACTGTTAACTTCCGCATCGTAAAGTATGTTATTCTATATATGTAGTATGTTCACTTTGCGTAGAACTCTCCAGATGTCGTCAGATGCAGCTTAGGGTGTCTGGAGCAGTTTTCTGCTCTGTGGACAGTTTCGATGGTCGAATTCGAAGCATACGTAAATTTCGATTTCTACTCAGCGTCCTTTGCTTCACGGGGATAGTCGACTAAATACCGTCGAACATCGACAATTACCTCTGGCTGAGTTTTCCATGCGGATCTGAAAGCCGTTCGTCCGCCAGATTCGAAACTTGATTGAAATTCTAAATACACTCGGGACTTGGAATCTTGTAATACGGCTCATTTGCTTCCGGAAAGTTAACCAAACTCCATCTGATTTTTTAATACCCCGTGGATTAAATAGTATGTAAGAAAGATTAAAGGTTCTACAGTTGTTACTGTAAAAATTTCCTTTTTAACTTTCAAGACATTCAATACATCCAATAAATTTCAAACTAAGAAATAGCTGCATTTACCTTAGGGTGTTCCGAAATTAGCTTACAATATTTTATTATCATGTTCTACAATTAAAAATAAAGAGATAAATATCTTAAAGACAAAATATGGAAATTAGTATTATTATGTTGCCATCTGGTGGTTATAAAAATCATTGTAATTTTTATTTGGGGCGTCTCGGAATGGTTTTGAATAAATATTGAATGAAACGTTCAATTGGCGAATTTCCGAAATATAATTCTATGCGAGAAATCTAAAATTCAAATTACATTTTCTGAAATAAAATATACTAATCAGTAATACAGGGTGTAACGTAAAGGTTGGGAATAAATTTTTGTCATATGAAGTTCGGGTTTTCTTTTCCAAGCCACAAGGCGCTAAAAAATTTCAAAAAATTTAGTTTTTCTCCAATAACTTTCGAACATTAGAAGATAATGGAATGAAATTTTATCCATAGCTTGATTTGATAATCCCCTAGTAACAGAAAAAAGATTGGCTTTGTAAGTTACTCAGTGGCGCGCGTACGTCTTATACCGTAAGGTTTTTCGAAGAAAATTGTAGTACGCCACTGGTAAAAACATTTTTGAATATCTTTTTATGATCCACATTTTATTTTAAACCTCTTGCGTTTTATTCCTAGCTCTTGTCATTTTTCCGTAAATAAAACTTTTGTAAATACCATTTTTTCCATAGGAAAATGAAAATAACAAAAACATTATGAAGTATGATTTGACTCTGTCACCGAAAATGGCATTAAAAAAGACTTAATTGTATGAAAATGATATTAAAATATCACATTATTTTAACAATAATAAAAAAAACACTAGCGACTTAGGAATTTAAAGAATTTATTAAGTAGGTAGGTAATAAGAAGTAATAAACAACAAACAAGATTACAAATGGTGCTGGAAATGTTGCCCCCCAACTTCAATACATTTTTTCAATGCGTTTTATTATGGATTCTCTTACTCGTCCAAAAATACCAGGCATACCTATCTCGAATTTGCTGACAGCCCATTTTAACTCTGACGAAGAATCTGTACATCAGATATAGGAACGGAATAAACTATGTTTTTTAAGTACCCCCACACGTAATAGTCTAATGGATTAAGTTCGGGAGAACGAGCAGGCCACGCTCTTGGCGCTCCACGACCTATCCATTTATTGGGGAACGTTTCATTGAGGTATTCTCTAACTTCTCGTCTAAAGTGAGCTGGGGCGCCATCATGCATAAACCGCATGTTCTGGCGTGTTTCAATTGGAACTTCTTCTAATAAAGGTTGTAATCTGTTTTGAAGAAAATCCAGATACGATAAGCCGCCTAGTCTGTTTGGTGGTCTACGGGACCAATAAAAAAATCGTCAATTATTCCGGCCCAAATATTAATTGAAAATCGTTGCTGGCGCCGGGATTGTATTATTCCAAGCGGATTTTCATCAGCCCACATATGACTATTGTGGAAATTAATTATACCATTCCTTGAAAATCCAGCTTCGTCGGTAAATAAAATGGATGAGTGGAATAACAAGTTCTGATTACACTTATTTAAAAACCAAGTACAAAATCTAAGACGTGGTGCAAAATCTTCGACAGTAAGTGCCTGCACTCTTTGCAGATGGTATGGGTATAACAAATTATCATGCAGGATTCTCTCCATTCTTCCAATTCTTCTAGTACTTGATTTAGGATTCGCCTCGACCATCTGAAGGATCCGTTCCTCACGTTGTACTGTCCTTACATTTCGAGATCTTCCACCAGAGGTGCAAGGCTTTAACGAGCCGGTTTCACGTAAGCGCGCATGAATTCTCGAAAAAGTCTTCCTATTTGGAATGCGCCGAGCTGGAAAACGTTCAACATAAAGACGCACAGCTAACACAGTATTCCCGTTGGCAAGGCCGTAAATAAAATGCATATCTGCTAATTCTGGAAATGAGTAGTCCATTTCTAACAGATCTAAACCAAAGTACAACCGCTTAAGGAAAGCTAAATGTCATACCTGACAATGATGTTTTGTTTGAAAACATCTGAAAACAAATTTTGGTGGCTTGGTTAAAGCATACTTCACAATGTTTTTATTTTCATTTTCTTATGTTAGCAGTGGGAAAAAATGTTATTTACAAAACGTTTATTTACGGAAAAGTGACAAGAGCTAGGAATAAAACGCAAGAGGGTAATTTTGTTTAAAATAAAAAGTGGATCATAAAAAAATATTTAAAGAATGTTACGGTATAATCCGTACGAACGCCACTGAGTAACTTACAAAGCCAATCTTTTTCCTGTTACTAGGGGATTATCAAATTAAGCTATGGATAAAATTTCATTCCATTATCTTCTAATGTTCGAAAAACTAAATTTTTTGATATTTTTTAGCGCCCTGTAGCTTGGAAAAGAAAACCCGTAGAGCATAACTTCATATGACAAAAATTTATTTTTTAAACTAAAGAATCCACCGATTAATTTATTCCCAACCTTTAACGTTACACCCTGTATAATTACCGTTTTCCGAA
This sequence comes from Anoplophora glabripennis, assembly GCF_000390285.2. Classification (NCBI taxonomy): domain Eukaryota; kingdom Metazoa; phylum Arthropoda; class Insecta; order Coleoptera; family Cerambycidae; genus Anoplophora; species Anoplophora glabripennis. The sequence goes on from NW_019417794.1 coordinate 49,369, forward strand.
TATAGAAAATGTGATGTACCTACGATTTTAGAAAATATTCTAAATTCGCATAATTTATTGGGACCTATGCAGCTCTAACTCGTTGCTCTATGTATTTTAGCTCTAAAGCTATTTTTGTATGCTTTATATTGATGTAATATGTACTAAATAATTTAATGACGTTCCAAGATCAAAATACATGATTAATGTTCCTATAAATCTGCTTCGTCAATTAGAGTACTATTAGATTACATATCCACTCCCAGAGGTATTCGAATATCGACAACATTAAACCTAAATTACGAATCAATTATCAGATCGTTATGCCCGATCCCTAACCTAAATTGCTTCAGTTCGGTGTGAAGTGGGTAAATGCTCTTAGGGTTTTTATTATGTCGTTATTTACTCAATGGTATTAATCAAAGTAAGTGCCATAAGGAGCGGACTAAAATATAAAAAAATTTATCTTTAAAATAATTAACAGTGAATTCTTTTCATTTCCTCTCTTTATCAGTATGTGATATTGAAAGTGGATCTGCAAACTTCTTGTCAGATGTTTTAGATGAATGTTGCTCTATTCATAGAGGAATATCATTTGAGCGTATTTTTCACACCAACCCTAGCGGGCGGAGATGGGTAACTTTTAAATTTTTAAGTATCCCAAAGTAACTATTTCTGACCTGCGACATTTTTAGGAAAAATTTTCTTACAAAATTTGCTCAGTTCAGAGACGAATATCGTTCCGACATAACATTTTCCTACCCCTACCCTTGTTGATTTTTTATTTCTTTTTCTTAGAGTTGTTAGAAATCATAGAGTTTTCTTTGTTCTGTTCGAATATCATATATCATTTTTTCCGTTTTCTATTCACGCCTCGATTACTTTCCAAATAACTTTGGGAACTTTCGCAACAAACAAGGCGAAAGGTTCCATCAGGACCTCAAAAAAATGGAAAAGTGATATCAAGGAAGATGGAACGTAACTACGTTAGCTGACTATTGTTGAAATCTGAAAACCGAAACTAAAGACGAAAAAAAGGAAGACATCCTTTTCGTAGATCATTTGAACACAAGTACAGTAAGATACTCTAGAAACAAACTATTAACCATAATCCCGTTAGTCTGAGCAAAGCGTCTTTGGCTAAGTTCAGCGATTTTTTGTCCATTTTCACCATAAATATGGATTTTACAAAATACTAGACGGTTGTGCATAAATTCTGAGTACCGTATCGTTTGCAGCTGGTCAAAATACGTCGATAATGATATATCAAATATTATGTAAAGCAAAATCAATTTTGGACTATGATTGAGCAATTTTTGGGTCCGTTCTCTCTTCATATATAGAATTTACAAAATACTGGCCGATCGTGCATAAATTCTGACTAAGACATCGTTTTCACCTCATCAAAATACGTACGAAAGTTTAAGACCCTGTATCTTCGAAACAAAGCAGCTGCGGACCAATGTTTATAAGTATGAACTTTTTGACTTAAAATCACTTAAATAATAGTCTGTTGAATTTATTGTACATACTTAATTAACACCCTGTATGTTTAAAATTCTATTTTCAAATAAAAATGTATCAGTTTATATTCAACTACTTTTCGAATGTAACTTTTAATCTGAAAATGACAAATTAAGGGAGGGTGACAGATGTCATACTTTTTGCAATATCTTGGAAGTCTAGTGTATCTTATTCGACATTATTCAATTCCCATATGCTACATAAGGGTTGATTCTGAAGACAACTTTCAATATTTCATTCCCAACTCTTTTATTTTTACTTCGTGTTAAATGATTTCTAGATTATAAAGAAAACAGGTACTTTTTTGATAAACCAAAGGAATACAGATTTACATATAAGGGGTAGAATCTCTAATATCGACCGCGTATGCTTTGAAATGTCATACATTTCGAATAATTTGCAGAAAACTTGTGCCTTAGTTGTGTTCCTGTCAGAAGGAAATTTAAATTTGTTTTTGAGAGGCGTTAATGTTTTATTGGAAAGTAATAGTGTGTCGTCCATTGAAAGGACTTTTTCGTGAACCTCTATATTCTTAGAAATTGAACAATCGATTACGGTTATTAAATTATTTCATACAGGGTGATTCAGAGCTTACCCAAAAAAAAAATCTGGGGATGTACAGGATGTACAGGGGACTCTTACAAATACAATTTTGTAAACAAAAAATCAGAAAGGGCAGTTCGAAAATAATTTAAAAATACACTCCTGCACGGCACTGGAAAATGATCCACTGTAAAACCTGACCTGGCATAATGCGACCGTCACTTGAAATAATTTCGTAAAGAAAGGAATAAATAGAATTTTATTGCACCTATTTTATATAAACAAATACAACTGATTTTTTGATTAATAAAATTAATTTATGGTTTTAAATAATAAAATAATTCGACATACTTGATGTTACAACAACTGTTCAAAATTTTGTCCACCGACATGTAAACATATTTGGGTCCGTCTTACTCAATTTCTACGAACTAACACAAATGCTATCTTGTTTCACCATAACATAAATGTTTCACCATAATACAAATATTTTCTTGCTTCGCCATAAATTACACATCCATCAACTCTGAGTTGCTATACACGCAAGCCATTTTTGACACTAACTACTAAAAAACTATTGTAAATACTATGGTCATCGACGACTGTAAAATCGGATTTTAGTATTTGGAGTCTCTAAGGCCATGTGGCTCTTCACGCGTATTATGAATGACGCTAGAAACTACAGTTGTCCAGCTATGTAATGATTGAAAGTACTACATCTTCAATATTTTTTTTCTCGGACACTAAGAATTTTACAAAAAAATTTTTTACGATATTGACTCCATTTCTCATGCTGCATCTATTCCCAAATTTCTTGGATAAGTTGTGAATCACCCTGTACAACCTAATTATTAAAAAAATCTAAGTTGAATTAGGTTTATATTTTACTTAATCCATTTACTATGTAAGTGCATAACATATCTTAATTTCTAAATAAGAGTAATTAAAACATCTTAAAGAAAAAAATAGTAACCGGTATTATCTGATATCACTAAAATATATACTCGTAAGATTTCTGCCTGTACCTACTATACAGGGTGTTAATGAATAGGTGTTACAAACGGATATGGTATGTAAAAAATCCAAAAATAAGTGCAGTTTACTTAATAAACATATGTCCTAAAGCGGCTCATTTTCGAGATACAGGGCGTTGAAATTTAAAAATAATAAACTATTTTTTCCTGTAGCTCCGGTATTAGTTAATATTTCTTTATCAAACTCAACAGACAGATTTACTAGCTTAAAGGATGCATAAATATGGCAGAAACCATTTATTGGCTTCTTCTAGTGGCGTGCGATAGGTGTCGTTTCACCTTTTATCCCCCCTAAATTGTGCGGCACTGTACAAATATTAGTTTTTCGTATGTTTTTGAATTTGCTAGTATTTTTTACGTAAATAATGTATACTTGTTAGACTTCCATAAAATGAGTAATTATCAAGTTATTAACATTTACATTACTGAGGTCACCTTATGCTCCAAAAACCAAAAATTTTTAAAAAGTGACATGTTGAGTAAATTTTTCACGAAATTGTTTAGTAAATGCATACATGTGTCGCTTTTTCTTTTTGAGATACAAAACATTCAAGGTTTCCGTATTCCTCAAGCAAGTTTAAAATGTTGGAAAAAAAACATTTGCCGTTGACATTACTTGTATTTTAATGTCAAATTATTTTCGATTGTGAAACGAGGCAGTTTTTAATTATTATTGTTATTTTAGTGTAAAGTTTAGTTTGTAAGTTTTAATTATTAGATAGATATCTTTATCCATTCGTTTAAAACATTCATACATCATGAATGAATATACTTCTGCTGATTATGCAAACATGATATTAATGTACGGTCAAGCGCGTTGTAATGGCAGGGCTGCCCGTCGGTTATACTCAATCCGATTTCCAAATCGTCCAACCCCTTCACATAAGATATTTGGAAGAGTGTTTCGCAGGTTGCAGGAAACAGGAACTTTTACAACAAATAGGGTTAACTGCGGGGTAAGGAGAAACCGCAGAACGATAAGGTTCGAAGAAGAAGTTCTTAATAGGATAGAAGAAAACCAATCCACCAGCAGTCGAAGTATTGCTCAGAATATGCATGTAAACCATGTAAGCGTTTGGCAAGTTTTACGCGAGCAACAGCTTCACGCTTATCATATACAAAAGGTTCAAGCTTTAACTCCCGCCGACTTTCAGCCACGACTAAACTTTTGCCATTGGTTTCTTCAACAGTGTCAGTTGCAAGCAAATTTTCCGCGGTTTGTGCTTTTTACAGACGAAGCATCCTTCACACGAGAAGGGATCTTTAATTCTCGCAACAACCATGTCTGGGCTGAAGAAAACCCTCACACCATTCGCTCCACTAGATTTCAGCAGAAGTTTGGCGTCAATGTCTGGGCTGGTATAATTGACGGGCGCTTAATTGGTCCGCACCTTCTTCCAAATCGTCTTACAGGTCCTATTTATTTAACGTTCCTACAACAAGTACTTCCAGAATTATTAGAAAATGTGCCATTGAACATTCGACAGGAAATGTGGCTGCAGCATGATGGTGCGCCAGCGCACTTTTCGCTTGTTGTCCGAGATCACCTTAATCAACAATTCGGTGTAAGATGGATTGGCCGTGGAGGACCTATGGCGTGGCCACCACGTTCCCCAGACATGACCCCGCTTGACTTTTATTTGTGGGGCCATATGAAGAGTCTAGTTTATGAAACTCCTGTTGAGTCAGAAGAAGATTTGGTAGCACGCATTCTAGCTGCAGCGCAGGAGATCGAAACGACGCCTGGCACTTTTGACCGAATGTACACAAATATGCTTCGAAGAATTAACGCTTGTATCGCTACTGGTGGCCGTAATTTTGAGCATTTACTGTAATTTTTTTGTGCAAAATAAAAATACCTTTTAAACAACTTTAACTTTTTGTATCTCGAAAACTAGCATAGCATAGAAAAACATAGTTTTTGGAGCATAAGGTGACCTCAGTAATGTAAATGTTAATAACTTGATAATACTCATTTTATGGAAGTCTAACAAGTATACATTATTTACGTAAAAAATACTAGCAAATTCAAAAACATACGAAAAACTAATATTTGTACAGTGCCGCACAATTTAGGGGGGATAAAAGGTGAAACGACACCTATCGCACGCCACTAGAAGAAGCCAATAAATGGTTTCTGCCATATTTATGCATCCTTTAAGCTAGTAAATCTGTCTGTTGAGTTTGATAAAGAAATATTAACTAATACCGGAGCTACAGGAAAAAATAGTTTATTATTTTTAAATTTCAACGCCCTGTATCTCGAAAATGAGCCGCTTTAGGACATATGTTTATTAAGTAAACTGCACTTATTTTTGGATTTTTTACATACCATATCCGTTTGTAACACCTATTCATTAACACCCTGTATATATATTTATTCCAGTTATGTGTAGCATGTGTGAATGTCAAGCCTCAGTTCAAAACTTGGCAACAAGAGTATCATTTTAAATGATACTGGTGAACTTGGTTGTCAAAGGGGAAGATGAAATACATTCTGACTTCAGAATTATGTTCCATCATGTTTCTCTGGCTTTACTTTAAAATTTCAAACAGCGTAACACAATTCAACAACTGAAAACATGAAATCGGTTCACCTCACAAACTTTTTAACCTTCAGGAATTATTTAATATTTTTCTCTAAATATGCGACTCTCATAACCACACATGAAAAGTAGAGCACACGTTCTGACATATAATCAGAATAAAAGCAGATAAATGAGAAGTCCAAATTGAATTAAAAAATTCTCCAAGTATTACATAAAATAACTTTACTCATTTGTAATGGTGATTTAAAACTAGTAATGTTAATGCATGAAAAAAATGGATCAGTATGTTATTCATCATCAAATTCCACGATTTCACTCTAATTTAACCCATCTTGTATATCTTAAGATAACCGGGATCCCAATGGATGGTACAACTCCAAAAACTGGCATCCTATATACAGGATGATCCATTAACGGTATCGAGCGGCTGTATATGGGAAACTAGACGTGCTACGATTATGGGGTAAAAAAATCTATTAACAAATACGATTAAAAGAAATTGACTTAAAATATTTTCAAGTTTGTAACTTCACCGCTAGAGGACGCAACCGCTATAGTTTTACAGAAAATTGTCGGTTTTTCGAAATTTCGCTTACCTATATAACCTAAGCTGAAAATATATTTTTTAGATACAATGTTAAACCCTTCACAAGTTTTGTTTGAACTTTTTTTTTGTTATTACCATAGCAACGTCAGTATGAAGGACGCTATCTTGAAATTTTTAAATAAACAGTTTAATAAATAACTTCTAAATGCCTTAATCGATTTCAATAAACGATGGCTCATTTTAAAGAACTATTAATAAAATGTATATTTATGATACAGGAATAAAAATATTATTTTCCTGCACAACAGTACACAATGCTAATTAGAAAGTTTTGTAATTGTCTCCGTTTACTAAATAAATGCAAGGATATAGGTTTTTTTGATAGACCATTCATTATGGAAAACAAATACACAAACCGGAGGTCGATATCTTTTTTCTTTTTCAAGTTATTGTGAAGTTGTGCTAGAACATCCTCCTTTATTTAGTTCTCTAAATAACATTGACATAATCCAAGCCAAAATTGTAAAACTATACCAATCTTGTCCTTAAAATGAATTATTGCTTTATTTTGATAACTGCAATATTTCATTTTTTATTATTTCCAAATATCTAAGTAGTATAAAGATTATTGTTTCCATAATGAAGGAGGCTTTATCCTATAAAAGTAGACAAACAAACAATTATGTCAAACGATATGTGACAGTTCTGGCTTCGTACAAAATTAGTGTCATTCGTATGAGAAAAGTACTTGTGTTCCATATGAAATTCCCAGGTCTCTAACGAATTCCCTTAGACTTATTTGGGGATTTACATGGACATAAGCCAACATAATAATATTATCTTCCGTTCTTGCACGGCGATGTCTTCTTACAGAATGTAGTGGCGTCTGGATAAACGCTGAAATACTTCTCTGGAGTAGCGTATTCTACGAGGGTATCGCAAAGCGTATTGCTATAACGGCATTTTTCATTTGAATTTCAATTTTTTAACATTGAAAATACACTGCCAACATATCATACGCTTGCACATTCGTAAAAGGCATTTTCCTTGTTCACAAGTACTTTTCCAACCCAAATAAAACTAATTTTGCACGTAGCAAGAGCTGTCACATTTCGTTGGCATAATTTTTCAGTTGCCTATTTTCATAGGGCACAGCCTGCCTCGTTATGGAAACAATAATCTTAATAACTTCTCAGATATTTGGCATTAATAAAAAAATGAAACATTGCAGATATCAAAAAAATTTCAAAATAATGCAATAATTCTTTTTAAGGACAAGATTGGAATAGTTTTACAATTTAATTTTGCCTTGGATTATGTCAATGTTATTTAGAGAACTAAATAAAGGAGGATGTTCTAGCACAACCTCACTATTTTAATAATAACTTGAAAACGAAAAAAGATATCGACCTCCGGTTTGTGTATTTGTTTTCCATAATGAATGGTCTATCAAGCCATGAAAAAGCCTATATCGTTGCATTTAATTTTTTAGTAAACGAAGACAATTACAAAAATTTTCTCAGTAGCGTCGTCTACCGTTGCGCAGGAAAATAATATTTTTATTCCTATATCATAAAAGTAAATTTTATTAATAGTTCTTTAAAATGAGCTATCGTTTATTGAAATCAATTAAGACATTCAGACGTAATGGCAATTTAAAAATTTCAAGATAGCGTCCTTCATACTGACGTTGCCATGGTAATAACAAATAAAAGTTCAAACAAAACTTGTGAAGGGTTTAACAGTGTATCTAAAAAATGTATTTGCAAATTAGTTTATATAAGCGAAATTTCGAAAAACCGACAATTTTCTGTAACACTATAGCAGTTGCGCTCCCTAGCGGTGAAGTTACAAACTTGAAAATATTTTAAATCAATTTCTTTTGGTCGTATTTGTTAATATATTTTTTAACCCCATAATCGTAGCACGTCTAGTTTTCTATATACAGCCGCTCGATACCATTAATGGATCACCCTGTATAAAACGAACAGAAAATGAAATTTTGAAACAAAAAAAAGGTTAGCAATTTGTTTAAATTAACACCAATTTATATTATTTATACCTATCCACTTTCAACGTATTGTTCCGTTTTTTAAATTACAAATTTTCCATTATTATTAGTTTTTGCATATCTATTCTACTTTAAAGGTATTAATTTGAATTAGCATAACATTATTACTATTTTTCTTCTTTCAATTTAATATTTTCAAGCGTCAGATTAAAAGTAATTATGTTCCATTTGTTTGAACTGCCCATTTTTTACCTGAAAACGTCTAAAAGCATTTATGGCTTTACTGATTAAGTTAATGTCATCACGCCCACATAAGTAACCTAAAGGCCTGGATCCTATAATGGGCGCAGTTATCTATGGCCTGCGGCATGTTGAAAGCTATTTTCGAAAGCCAAGATTAAATAATTTAATTAAAAGGACAATAGACTTTTACTCGTAATAGTTACAAACTTTTAATAGTGCCAAAGGAGTTATTTATATAACAAACTGTTAAAATGTGGTTGTTCTTAACAGAGAGAAAAATCAATAAATTAAAATTAGGATCTTTAGGTTTTTATTACCAACAAAATCAGACGATTTGAATGTATCTGTCTATAGACAAATTAATGCACGAAGGGTAAAGTTAAACTGTTGTCAGTTATTTCCAAGAAATGAAAACTTGCCAGTACAAAAGTGAAAATCTTGAGTATATATCTCAAAATTCACATAATCAAGCTGATCCGTTATAGATAATGAAGGTATACAGGGTGTAAGAAATTTGACTGCCATTACTTCAGCATGAGAAGAACAGATCAACGGTTACTAACTTTGTCACAAAATGTCAATACATATCTGAAAAGCTTGACCGTCAGAGTCAAGTGGATACTAACTTCTCTAAGGCGTTCGACAGACTCGACCACGGAATTTTATTGGATAAATTAACAACGTATCTCAGCATACCAATGATTAATTTGTTAAAGTCATATCTGCAGAATAGATACCAATTTGTTCAATTCCGGGAGTATAAATCTGAAAAGTTTCAGCAAAGGTTGGGTGTACCACAAGGATCTATTTTGGGCCCGTTATTGTTCGTAATGTTTATTAACGATATAATTGCGAATGTTAACTGGGTACACTGTTTGTGGTATGCTGATGATCTGAAATTATTCACAGAAATTACGTCTGAATGTGATTGTGCTCTACTTCAAAAAGCAATAAATATGATAGCTATTTGGTACAACCAAAATAAATTACCTCTAAATGCAGATAAATGTAATGTAATGTCTTTTACACGTAAAATTAACTACATCAAACATAACTATTACATTGATAGTTCTATGTTGCAAAGGCCTCAGTACATAAAAGATCTTGGTGTTGTTTTCGATGCTAAATTAAATTTTATAAAACACATTGACATAGTTGCATCATCTGCTTATAAATTTTTAGGTATTATTATACGTACTTCTCAAGGATTCCGCAGCTTACATACTATGAAATTACTTTATGAATCTTTTGTTAGGTCGAAATTGAAATATTCATCAACTGTTTAGAGTCCTTTTTATAGTGCACACATTGAATCTTTAGAAAAGTTCAAAGAAATTTTTTTAAATTTGTCGTATTTAAGCTTGACGGAATATATCCTGAAAGAGGATATCCACATAATGCCATACTTGATCGTTTTCATTGTAATGAGTTAAAAACACGTAGAATTACACATCAGATTGTTTTTTTACATAAAATACTAAACAACTTAATTGATTGCACCTGGTTACTGAACAAAATTCAGATCAAAGTTCCTAGGCTTTCTTGCTTGCTAAGAACTAACATTATGAAAGTATCTCCTTTATATCAGATGATTGTCAACTATTGCAATGTTGAGAACAGGTTAGATATATTTTTTTGCACTATTAATGAAATTAAAAAACGGATTCTTTACTGTTAATTTATAGTTTTAATACTTTATTTTTGTTTTTACTATTTTATTGATTCGTGTTTATCTATATGTATAAGTGTATGTGTGTGCATATGTATCGATATTTTTATATATTTATTTATGTGTGATGATTTTATATATTTTATATCTACTATAGTTTTGCTGGTCTAATATATATTTTTCTGTGTGTATATTATGTATGTACATATATTATATTATGTCTACTATATTTTGTGCTGGTATATTGCCATGTTCAATTATTATTATTAATTCTATTTATTCACATATATTTTCGAATGCGTTGCGTGTTGCTGCACTGACTTTGTATGCTGTAAATGGGCATTTGCCTGTTGGATATGTAGTGAAATAAATAAATAAATAAATAAATGGGATAGAGTAATCATAAATGAACAAAAAATTGTATATTACAGGAACGTAAAATTAACAGTTTTCAAAATACAGCGAGAATTAATATTGGGGAGTTTCCTCACAACATGACAACAGCGCTTAACTTAACGCTACACAGCTGGTGCATACCACGTGTGCACGCAGCAGACTTGTCCTACGAAAAAAATGTAAACAAAGAAAAGTAATAAATATTGTATTTTATGGTATTCTATGCACGCAGTTATGTCAATATTTCTTACTTAATCGAACTTTTGTACATCAAGTTGGAGATTTTGATTTTTTTTTTCTCGGAAATGGTTGAGTCTAGGACCCACATCATATAAGTTTTTTTTTGTTTATTTTATTGTATTATATCGTCTGTTAAAATTAAGGCAGTCAAACTTCTAACACCCTGTAGAAAAGAGATTGACTATTGCCTAGGAGTTACTGTTTTTTATTAGGTACTTATTTAGCAGTCTATTTATTAATTATTATTATTATTAGCAAACAGTTATTGATATTTGAATACAAAATAATAAGAATATTTTAATTAACCATGAGAACCAGATCAACAGCACATGCATTCACCCTGGTTTTGTTTCAGATTCGGAGCCGGGTTCTGCTTCACTGTCGTCTACGCCGCATTACTAACCAAAACAAACCGGATCTCCCGCATATTCAATGCCGGAAAACACTCGGCGAAGAGACCCAATTTTATTTCACCGAGATCTCAACTCGTTATCTGCATGGCGCTGGTGGGCTTTCAGGTAAATATTTGTCCTGTTCCCGGTGTGGTTTCCTTTCCAATTGGTAGTGAGAACTTTTCCAATTAAGAAATTAAGTAAAGGAAAATAATTAAAGTTTTTCCTGACTAGTCTTCTATAACATTTAATCCCCGACAACAAATATTTATGCTGAAAATTACATGTACATATACAGTGTGTTTCACTTAAAGTATATTTAGGATGGCGTTGGCCGATTTCTAAATTTCTCTTTTTTATATGGTAATACTCAAAAAGGCTTACTTTCTGATATTACATTTTTTGACATGTGATCCTTTCTACGGCCTACTATCATTAAGAAAAAACCCCAAAAATTAAAAAACATATTAGGCATTTTTTTAAGAAAGAAATGGATAGCACTTTCGATATGATCACACCTATACAAAGTTTCATTATGATAGCTTTTACAGGGTGTTCACAAAATAGGTGGAAACTGAAAAATTTCGCTCACAATAGTACGTATTAATATTTTTGTTTTTTTTTTCTATTATGTCGTTTATATGTAAAATGACAGATATTACACAGAGTGTCCTAGAAATAAGTGCCAAAATTTTACCATTTATTTAACGCTTCAATAGCAACAACGTTTATTTAATCTTATTATTGAAAATCTCTTTGTTTCTCTCTCTCAAAAATCTCATTTTTTTAACTTAGTGCTTGATAGATGTAATAATAAACAAAAATACTTTTTCTAGTATTTATCATTTAGGCTAGCAAAAATGTTTAGTGATTTCATAAAATATTATTATTTACTTTATATTTGGTGAATTAAAAACTTGATTAAAATTTCGACACTTATTTCTTGGACACTATATATTCGTAATTCAAAATTCCATTGATGCAACTAAAACAATTATTTTTTTGTGTCTTTATTTTGTCCCATTTAAATATCTTAATAAAAGGGAAGTAAATTGCATGTAAATAGGAATTTTAGAAACGTTTTTGAAAGGCATTATATCTCACAACCTTTACATATGACTATCGGGTTTGTAGTTTCAAAACTGCATCTTCATGTCAACATGGGATTAAAATATGATGAAAATATAGCAAAGTCTGTCAATTAACATACCTATACATATTAACAAAATTACTTACGTATATCTAATATTAAAGCAAGTAGGTATAGTCAAATACATAAAATAATATAATATTTTTTGTACTGTGTGTTCTTCGCATTGACTCTAAATGAATTGTTGATAAAAGTTCATCAAAAGCATTCACTTTTCATTCCTTTCACACCATTTATTTGTTGTCTGTAAACCTTTTATTTCATATAAATTAGGTACTTAGTTTTTGCAAATGATATAATAAACGTACATATCTATCAGAAAAAAATATATGTATACCTGGTGGATTTACTTATTCTTTTTGAGCTTTTCTTCGGAAATGACTTGGCGAGTTTTAACAAGAGTATATTTTTTGTATAGAATTAAAAAGTACATGTAAAAATCGACGTCCTGTGTAACTTATTTAAAAGTCTATCAACTCAGGCTATTTCCCAAATCAAACTCCTACCAAAGTGTTATTAAAAAAATTACTGTAAGTGAATAGTTATAGATAAACAACATTTGATTATCTGGGAACCATTATAAATCAAAATGGAAAATAGATTTGAATATACGTACGTTGCCATTCATATTTCGGGAATAGAGAACAAAAAAGAAATTAATCATCGTATATTGTTTTTCAAAATATTCTTCATGAAGATCAATACACTTTTACATGCTCATGAATTTTCGAAGTACTTTTTCCATTCGAATTGAGGTAGGTACCTCCAAAACATGCATTTTGAACGCATCAACCGCTCTTCAGGCGGCGAAAACGTTGACCTCATAACTTATTTTAATGTGAGGGAATAGAAAAAGTCACTGGGTGTTAAATCATGGATGTACAGTGGATGACTTATCAATTCGACTTTTTCAGTTCTTAAAAAGTTTGATGCTTGAGCCGATGTGTGAGAGCTCGCATTGTCCTGGTGAAAAATTATGCGTCTTCGGTGGTTAATTTCCCTTATTTTTCCAAAGACTTCTGGCAAACAAATGGTTGGGACCATTCTGAATTAAACGTCTGACGTTGCATTAAGAAGTGCTTCATGCGCGAACAACTTTTGTTGGATTTGGCTCATCTTGAAAGACCTATACAGTTGACTGCTGTTTACTGTTGGGCTCATACGCATAGATCCATGATTCGTTACCTGTTACGATGCCATAGACGTGTTTTGAAGCACCGCGATCGTATTTCTCGAGCATTTCTTCAACCAATCACACCAAATTATGTGGGATTCAACGCGAACATTTTTTTTTGGCGGCCAAACGTTCATGCAATATTGAATGTATGCTGGTCCCTCTACTACCAAAAGACGCCCCAATTTCACGATCTTGCAATATCAGTTCACGAACAGCATTAATGTTTTCTGGAAGACCTTCACGAAATTCATCAGTGAGCAAACCACAATTACGATTGAATTCCGTATACCACCGATATACAGTGGTTTTTGATGGTGCTTCATCGCCAAAAGCCGAATTAAGTTCACTATTGTTGAGATAATCCACGTCGAAAGTTATAAAATCCATTTTTTGACTAAACTGATTTTTTCAAATCACTGTAAAAAACACAAATAGCGCTTGTACGTCAAAACGTTCTAAGTAAGTATACCAACAAAAAGTCGAACTTTACGATAGAGACGTCGGTTTTCAGTCGGTTTTCAGTTGGTAGCACCAGGATCGCCCATTCTCACAATATAAAAGGCGACCCTCGTAAAAATAGAACAAATAAGAAAAATAATATATTCGGAAAAGATATATACAAGAAAGAAATATAAAAGACATATTCGGTATATTCGGAAAAGAAATAAATACAAATGAGAAATATAGTCGAGGGTCGGGCGACCTGGAAGGAATGGATTAATACTTTAAAGACACCTAATATGGGTAATAGAACATCTGAAAAGAAGAAATACGTACGATCGGTACCTTGAAAATAAAAGACGATAGACCTACAGTTCATATATTGTTATTGGTATATTAAATCTTCCTATTTAATATTCTGCTATATCTTTTGCTTACGGTGCCTTATTTTGAAACATCGTGTATGCTCTTCAAGACATGATTATCAATGCAACTTGAGACGCGAGGAGAATAAGTCGATTCAAAACGTTAGTTAAAATTAACATGACCTGTAAAAAAAGCCTGCAAATAAAAACGAAAAAGGTCTATATTAAATATCATAATAATTAATATCTTTAATTAATTTTCGTGTATGAATCATTAACTGATTTGAAATAAATTAAACAATTTCCAGAGCCACTTAACTTATTTTTCTTATAACTTAATTAATTAAAAAAAGGGAAAATTCATTTTGAAAACTCATTTATATGTAGATACTGAGGCTTCGTGACATTTTTATTCATGAAAATCGTTATGGCTCTTAGGCGGCAGTAAAAGTTTAAGTATAAATTAAGAATTTGAGATGCTGGCAAATATACTATAAAAAAGTCTCCAGTGATAAATTTTTAACTGTTCAATGGAAATTTATTTTAATAATTTAAAAAACGTTTTACACGGAGCTAAAGAGTTATTATTATCTTAAGACAATGGATCACTTCTAATTCCACTAATTTTTTTAGAAGATTTGTCTAATTTTTTTACATCTATTTCATTATTTTTGTCCAGCAGCCAGTAGTACAATAAGACATATAATAAATGTTCCTCATTCTGAATCTGGATGCTTCCGGAACAGTCTATATACAGGGTGTATTTTAAATAAACATAACTGTAAAGGCATCTTCCTTTAACCATTTTATATCAAAAAGTTTTAAGGCGTCGTTTATATGCGCAATTTTTGTCCAGCATTTTAAAAAATCTAAGTTTAGAAATAATACTTCTTCACTATACCAGTTAAAAAGTTTTTATACAGGGTGATTCATTAATAATGGGACAGAGCTTAAGGGCATGTTGCTGACCTCAAAATAGAGCGATTAAGCCAAATATGCCTGATCTGAATGTTGCTCCTTTTCGATCTACAGGATGTTAAAGTTGAAAATATATTTTCGATTTTTTTAAATATCTTGAGCATCTTTAAACGGATTGTCTTGAAAATTTGTACACCTATGTTTTCTGAGGTGCTAATTACGGAAATGGTAACTATTTTGCAATCACATCTAGGATGCGCTAGTTGTAGTGTTCCGTCGGAGTAAACATATGTCAAACATTTTTGTCCTTCAAAAATCTGAATTTTCAATAAGAAATTATTAAACTACGTTCAATTCTAAATAATAAAGATATACCTGTTAAAAATCAATAAACTTAACCGTTTTCGAAATAAGAACGATTTACTATTTCTTTACAAAATTATTTGTTTGAACGTACGCCTTTAAATAAGATGACTTTAATGAAGTATGCCGGTGTCAATGAAATGTCATGTATTATTTATGTCAATTCTAAGAAACTTATAAATACTAGACAGTTTAGTTCTTCTTCGTTTGTGATTTTTTTTTATTAAAATGCCGCGTCATAATGATTATTCGTTTGTTGAAATGGGAAACATGGTATGTGTGTATGCACAGGAAAATTATTGTGGTCGTCATGCAGCAGCGAGGTACTTGTAGTTATATTCAAATAACAGACAACCTAACCACAAGCTTTTCAAGACGTTGTACGACAGATTAGGAGAAACGCGATCATTTCGCCTATACCCGTGTTCACCGAAATTTTTTAGCCTAAAATGACCTCACCTATACACTGCTAAGGTTTAATATTACTAAAATCTAAATCTATTTTTTAATTTGTATTACTTTTCAGCCTCATGCCATAACAACAATATGATAAAGCGCGTTAATGAATAACATAAAATGTGAACAGGTAATTAAATTCAGAAGTATAATTGAAAATTACGAAATTATAATCGGGTTATTAGTTGCAAATCACAATATATAAAGCAAATTGTAAATCTAAATATATTATTCATGAACTCATATTGATTGATGTCTATTCGCATACTAGGAACACAATAATGCTTTTATATTTGATAATAATGAATGCATCATAAATATTACATCAGAATAATTGTTTAGTTGATTTATGTTACGACAAAAATTATAAAATAATAAAAAAGCAGTGTGTAACTAAAGTGCCTAATGGTGTATTCTATACTAAATTAACAAGGCTTTTTTCAAGGCCTCCTTAATAAATTTATTTTATGTAGCAAAATTCAGTTTGTAAAAGACAATAATACATATTTCTCAATGAGTTGGTCCCAATTAGGCTTTCCCATTAAATAGATAAGTGTCTTCATATGACCCTACATGAAAAAGTCCAACGGGTTGAAATCCGGAGATCGCGGTGACCAAGCATTGGGACCACTACGACCTATCAGTCGGTTTGGATACTTTTCATTGAGGAAATTAGTGACACCTCTTCCATACTGGGACGGAACACTATCATGTAAAAAGAACGTCATCCTTGAACAGGAATGTCCTGAAGTAGTACAGGTAGATCGTTCTCCAAAAAAATCCCGTCACATCTCGCTGTTCAAATTTTCGGCGAAGAAATGTGGTCCGATAATTTCATTATTAATTATTCCAGCCCAAACGTCTACGGAGAATCTTCTCTGAAAATGGGTTTCTCGAATAGCATGAGGATTTCGATTGTCCACAAATGATTGTTGTGGAAATTGTTGATTCCATCTCTTGTAAATGTAGCTTCGTCACAAAAAAGGCTTCTTGATAGAGTATCCAGATGATTGCTCCTCTATTCACAAAGACGAACTCTTTGATGAAGATCCGTGGGAAGAAGTTCTTGTACCGGTTGGGATGCAGTCCGTTTTCTCACAAAGTGTCTTGCACAGTCGTACTACTTTGTCAAGTAAGTACAGAAATTCTTCTCGTACTAGTACTAGGATCATTTTCAACAAGCTTAGGTACTTCTGCAGCGTTGTTTCTTCACATAACTTCTCTTTCACAAGTCGGTTTAAGGAACGCAACTCTTATTGAAGAATTGTGAAGGTTCTACTGAACATTGTCTGGGAAAACGGTGGTTTGAATATAGGCCGTGCGGTGGTGCTACCGTTGCAATATACATCTATACGAAAATCATGTCGGCGTATTCTTCATTTGAATAAATTAAAGGCATGATTTTTAACACAAATAACGCAAAGGATAAAAAAGGACAAATAGTCAATGAACTGACAATCGACAATTTTTTTCTAATCCCAGCCAAATTGCTAATTATCAATTAGGGGTCATCCAGTAAATTTTCAAAAAACATTCTTATTTTATATACACAAAGTATTGCTCATGATCCTGAAAATTTCAACTCAATCCGTTGAGCGGTTTTCAAACTATATGATTTTTAAAATTCGAATATTTGTCTCAGCCGTGGCAATACAATGACGTCACCGCATGGGACGGTCAGCCGGCTTGACGCGCCTACGCTACTTCCAGATGATTGTGTTTCTGCAATTCTACATCTGCAGACTATAGAATCGCTGCAGTACCTACCCATAATGTTTTAGCGTTTTTGTTTGTGCATATTAAATTTAAAAAATGGGAGCAAATTTCGTAAACACAGATTCTTTTAATTTGCCAGAAGAAGGTTTGTTAATGATCATGGATTTTTTTTAATAAAAACCAGGGCTTTATCAGTGCTGGGATGAGAGGAGTGAAAATGCAAAGGTACGTTTCAATAACGTGTAAAGCTTCTACAGAGTACTTTTGTAGCAAAAGTTTTTGATGTTTTTGTACAATGAGAATAGTAAATAAGAATAAGGATTTTGCATTTAATTGAACGAAAATTTCTGTCACAGATTTCAAAGATTTACCTAATCAAATGCAAAATTCTTATTAATATTTTTATTCCCATGGAAAGTACATAAATTTGCCTAATATCTTATAAATATATTAATAATACATATAATATTTATTATGAATTTTTATATAAATACTTAGTACCTAGAGGTATTTGTATATTCACTAAAAAATCAACAATGGAAAAACACTAACACAAGTGTATTGTTTCTAGAGAATACAAACGTATTTATTACATACCTAAATTACGCAGGGTAGTTTTGTTGCTTTCAAAATAAGTCATTTTCAAATACAAGATATTAAAAATGAACAAATCAAAGTAGAGACTAATAAATTATTGATTTTAGATCCGCACGACAGAATTACGGAAACATTATTATTATTTTCGTAGGTATCTTCACACTAGTGCTCACACTGGAATTTGTAATTTTTTTCTGTTCTGTATCTTCCATATTGCTAACAAAATCGGTATCTTAACGTACTCAATCCAAACTTAACAGACAACTAAAACCCGACTACCCAACTGACTGACAACACACACAAGCATGCGGCAACTATATCTCATGCGGTGACGTCACACTTGCCGGTTCAGCTGATACTCAGCGCACCAGTTTATGATTTTTTTTGGATGACTTGTAGGCGATAAAAAATTCTAGTTTTTTGCAGAAAGCCTTAAAATTACAATATCTTTCCGTTAAGCAAATAAAAAAAAATGCTAAATGAGCCCTCTAGTCGCAACTATGTAATTTACTCTTTAGCAACTACTCATACGACTTGGCAACTTCAAGTCCCGATATTTCAAGAACCGTTGGAAATTCGAGAAAAGTGAATAGAATTATTTTTGCTTAAAATTAGTCATAGAATTCATATACGAAGTATCTCGTATACCTGGGCGGCTACCCCGTATAAAAAAATGTATGTAACTTTCACATTATCGAATTAAAAATAATAGCTGCATATCAAATGTGAACAAAATTTCGTTACCCAATTGTTTTTTCGGAATAAAAAATAATTTTTCAAAGCAATACAGCGTTTTCATAATTACGCACATGACTTTTTTTTAGTTTTTGACTGCAATCCACTCAAGCAATTGGGCCGGTACGTGTATGGTTTGCATAACTTCCTAAAAATGGGTATCCCGAAATAAAATTTATTTATACCTAAATAAAAATTTCAATAATACTCAAATATTGGTAGCAGTAATTCAACACTGACTTTAAATGTCCATAATGTAACTGCCCTTTTTTAATTATACGTAAATTAAGAGATAGCCTAGTTAACCATTTACTGCAACTGCAATCAATCTGAGAGATCAACATAAATCCATAATTTACTTCTTGCGTTGTGTGCATAGCACTAATGGTGGTACGTGCACAAATATTTGCGGAGCAGTTAATGCTGCTTGTTGTTTCCTGTTCAAGTGGTGGCATTTACATATCTAATTATCGAATTAAATGCGGAAAAAGAGCAGAATTTTTTATATAGAATAAATCAAGGAATGGCGGACCAGTAGGAATGATGAACCACCAACAATAAGTTTTAAAAATCTCCAATAAAGCAAAATTTTGTTAACACCAATAAATGTGGTCTCAAATTGTCTACCTATATTTTTAAAACGATAATAAAATCAATAAGTCAAAATTAATTAATAAATTTTTAAGTAAAGTTGATAATAAGAAAAATATACGTATATAGAAAACTTTTTTATTATTGGTTTTATGAAAAAAAGTTATTCTTCATAAAAAGTTCTGCATTGTCTAAAATCTTCAGTTAACAAAATTTCCCAGTCATATACGAGGTATATCAGAAAGTATGAATTTTGCTCAAGAGTAAAGTACCTTTATTTTTGACAATACCGAAGAATATAATAAAGAAAAGTTATTTTTAATTAAAAGTTATTTCTAAATCTGCAATTACAGCGAATTAGCATGAAGATTCAGGTTTTGTGATTATTTACGTTTTGCATTATGAATTATTTGTATTTATCTCCCTTATCTGTTAAAAATATGATAACCTTTCCATTTGTTAATGTTTATGAACACCCTTGCAATTTAATTTTAATAATAATACAAATAATTTATAATGTAAAACGTAAACAATCACAAAACCTGAATCTTCATACTAAATGACTGTAATTGCATATTTGAAAATAACTTTTAATTCAAAATAAATTTCCTTTATAAAACTTTTCTGTATTGTCAAAAATAAGGGTACTAATTTCTGATATACCTCGTATATGACTGGGAAATTTTGATAACTGATGGTTGCATTTTAGATTTTGGACCATGTAGAACTTTTTATGAAGAATAAATTTCATAATTTTTTCATAAAACCAATAATAAAAAATTTTTCCATATGGTTCCAACTTAAGTAAACACACTGTATATTAAAATAAATATCTTTAAAATCTTTAGAGATATCTCTTCATATGTATGGGTCATTCTATGCCAAATCGCTTACGTTGTGACCGGATTTTTAATTTTTCTCTTTTTGCTATTATTTAATACCTATAGTAGCTTCCATGATTTTTTTCACATTCTTAGTTCAACCCCTCAAGAAGTTATGAGCATTTGAATATTTTTTGTAAAAAATGTAGAAATAGGTACCTGTAATTTGTCAAAAACTAAAGATGCCATAAACTTTTTCTTTCATTTTGTTCGTTTTGAGATGTAGTTTTAAAAAATATATAAAAATAAAACATTTCATTTCACAAGTCAAATCCTTGAAGTGAGGCTTGAATCACTGGCGGGAATATTTATTGGAATAATACAAAAAATAAAGTCCGTCAATTGTTCTAGAAAAACATTTTTTCTGTTTCGTCTTTAACCTATCTATACAAGGTTTTTCACGTAACCCGTTCATTAATAGTATATTACGTAATAAGTGTTGTAAAAAGCATTTTACGCACGAATGGAAAAGTTACGCACGACGTCGCGTAGCGGTGAGTGCGTAATTCTATGAGTGCGTAATTGCATTACACCACGTATTACGTACTATACTCCTATACTTTACCTAGGACCACTACTGTAAATACTTAAAAACACACCGTCTGCGATCAATGTAAGATTCCTATTACGTACGGTAAAAAAATCAATACAAACAGTATTGTATTGACCGTTGCTAGGCGGTTGCTTAAAAAAACTGTACGATTTTTACACAGCTGTGCGATTTAGGAATCTTACATTGATCGCAGACGGTGTGTTTTTAAGTATTTACAGTAGTGGTCGTAGGTAAAAGTTTTTATCTACGACTATTTAATAATAGACGCATTATAATTGTGATAGTAAGTACATAATGTAACTCATATTACACACCCGTGGAATATGAGTTTCATATTCCACACGTGTGGAATATGAATGCTTGAATTATTGTTACTATGGTAACTAATGTAATTGATTTGACAACACTTCGCAAAATAAAACATTTTTGACTTTTGCAGTAATTTTGCAGTTTTCAGTTGTTAATGTAAATTGTGTTTAACCATGAATTCTGACAGTGAAAATGAAATTCGATGCACCCCTCCTGAAATTCGTGAAGCCGCGAAATTAGCATCATTGGAATTACTTCCAGAGAAATCACGAAATAATTACACAATTGTATATAACAGCTTTATACTAATTTTAAATAATTCATTATAAAAATTTCTAATTTTAAATAAATGTTTCCCAATCTACAAATTATTATTTTTTTTAAACAATATGATGAGTGAGTAGTCGTAGATAAAGTATAGTATTTGCCTCGCGTATAATGGCTATATTACACTCGCCTACGGCTCGTGTAATATAGCCTACATTATACGCTCGTTAAATAATATACTATTAAACTTTACAATAGAAATTTGAAATTTTGACAGCTGTCTCACCCACTGTAATGTCAATGTAATGCACGCCCACTAGCAAACGAACCATGTTACCCCTTTTGGGATGGTTCTGGGGGGGGGGGTTGTAATGTCTGCCAGCAGTATGTAACGTTTGTGCGGTCGTTATGGAACTTATTGGCAAGCGGCAGAATTTTTTTTTAGTTTTTACTTATTTTATACTGTTTTACAGCAGTTTTCGAGTTTTATGAATTTGAAGATACTATCATACTACTAGTCTGCGCTGTCTGCCACAATTTTTCCATAAAAGTGCATGTTGTAACAAGAAAATCGCACTTGAGTAGATCCGGTTAGGATCCACTTTTTTCCGGTTTTCTTCAACCCCACCCCCCTCCGAAACCGCCATAAAGTTTTGTCTGACACTATTTTTCCCGATTTATAAAAAATGAATGCTTTGATTTACTGTTGCTTCCAAACGGGTCCGGCCCACTTTTTTCCCCAGATTTTTAATTATTATGGTGTCGGTCGATAGCCGTACGGTTTAAGGCGTCAGTACTTAAATCGATGTGTGCTATCTGCCCGGTTTTCGAATCCCGCGGCCGGTAGACCGTAGATTAGCTATACGGAGGATTGGCAGATTGGCACCCTCTGTGCAGGTATGGTAGAGTGGAAGAATGTTGGCTTGGGTCAATGTGAGAGATTGACACCGGTTGGCATTTGACCACCCCAATAATTAATGAGGTGTTCCAGGTTTCCCTCATTCCTGCACTGAATGGTGGTTAGAGCCTACTAACATAAGTCGTTCCTAGGCGCAAAGGCGGCCTACTTAATAGTAATATGCCGCCTCCCCTCCCGCTCAAGTCTCCGACTTCTGGGCTAATTCTCGTAGTTAGAATGAGGAGTAGAGGCATTATTATATTATTATTATTATTTAAATTAGTAAATTTAAATATGCACATCAAATGCTGAAGGATGTTTTTTTATAATTTGACCACATCCATTATTTTACAAATTGTATTCATCGAAGGCCCAGTATTTTAATATAAATTTCTCAGAACGCGGTTATTATTATTTTATATTTTGTTTCACACCTTTCTGTTTCACATAAAACATAAAACTTCGAGATTTTAGTGTAACTTAAATAAGATTAACTTATACTTTGTTCCCTTTTTGCTCTTTCGGTAACAAATTTAATTATTTTTCTCTCAGAAAGGAACCCTTAAAATTGTGACATATGATCCTTTTCCGTTATAACACAGACGTAAAGTGATTCTTTCCTTGTATTGTGTATGTCATAAACGATGAAGTAAATATTCTCCTGCTGTAACTCTTAACAAAATAGGGACTTCTTCAAGCAGTGTTATCAGATCCCCTTCAAAAATCTATGTTAAATTTTTCCGGAAGAAAGAAAGGGTCAATCAGGAAGTCACACATTAAGGGGAAATTGGCGTAGATAACGGCTTTCTGTCACTGCATGTGGGTTTTCAAAGTCCATATGTGATTGTTCAAAATGTATTACGGCATCCCTAAAGAAGATAGCCGTATCGGTACTTATGTAAAAAATCGAAGATTATGCCTTATTCTTCCTTGTCGCCATCGACACAAAGCGTGTAAAATCATCGTGTAAAAGTGTATGTATACGATGAATATGATAGGGGTACAAAAGTTACTTTTTAAGAATCCTCCAAGTCGTTGAGTAGCTAATATTTAATGTGTGCCTTATGCCTGTTCTTGTTCATCTTCGACTTCATTAGGCGCCTTTTCTTCCATTTGAGGAACTGTTTTAGGGTGTCCATTTTCAGTGGTAAATTTAAATAACATGCTGATGTAAATGACTAAACATCGTACGATGCGGGATAACGCGATCTGGATAAGTTCTTAATAAAGGTTTGCTAATGCGTTACCATTAAGAAGTCCATATCGCACATTTAATATCAGTATTTATGTAGTTTACCATTTTAAAGACCTCACTTATGTTGTATACAAAAACACCTGTTATATTAAATGACTTGAGAGAAGCGCAGTGATAAACACTGACATCAATGTATTATTTTCGCTGAATCTATATGAACAATTACTTTAAAAAATTGGTGGAACATGTAGTTCTTTTAGTTTGAAATAAGTAATTTGTACACTGGCTAGTTTTATATGACGACAAGTTAAAGTAACATCCCAAATTTCATTATTCTTTATTTCACTAAAATGTAAAAATAAAATAAAAACAGAATTTTAAGGAGTGTAACTCTGATAGCAGCCATTTTTAGAAATAAGTCATATATCATTCTTTACTTCTGGCAAGGAATCACTCACTTAAAATTTTTGCAATATTTATAAGAAACCCTCAAAAAGTATTTTTTAAAGCACTGTATATAGTTTGTGATGTTCAGTGTCAATGACCTCTGACATAGGTGAACTACATAATATTAATCCACCTGATGTGAGACAGCAACAATTTGAGAAAACAAACTTATAATAATATGAATTTGTGAAGGTCAAAAGTAGCCTCTATATAAATGTCACCTCCATTTACACCCTGTGTAAAAAATTATTTGGAGATTAACAACAAATTTTCAAATAAAAACTCTTAGAAATAATAAAAATTGATGACAGAAGAAAAACATGTATTTCTGACAAGATAAGAGAACTGTACAACTAAGTTGTACCCCAAAAAAAAATAAATTACAAATAGAGGTCTTTTTTCTATTAATTAATGTTCAGAAAGTGACTTTTATATTTAAGTAGAGACTAGTAGGTACTTCACATTTCATTTAAATTGGTTAATATTTAATTTTAAACTTATTTGGAAAAAACAAACAGCGGTTTTGGTACAAAGTACCTATTACCATCCTTGAAATATAAGCTTCATTAATATTGAACAGCTTATTAAGTATGTTTAATATTTTAAGAGAAAACACTTGAAAAAAATTTGATATTTTAATATAAATGGCACCTAAATTAAAAAAGTACACAATAATTAATATGCCGCGTAATAATTAAAAACATCAAACACTAGACATTTACCAAATGACATTTTGAGACATATAGGAACAATCAGTTGGGATACTTGATCGATCTAGGAATTTTTTATGACCCTCATACTATTAAGTTTTCTTAATAATATTTTTTTAGGTGCCTTTCATTCTCATAATATTTCCCAGTCGCATTAATATTTGATCCTTTGCCACACCAACAATATCAGGTTCCTTATATATCCTTCAGTTATTTGTTAGTGTGCTGTATATACGGGCAAGATATCTGGCCCCCTTTTACCTCCACATATTCTTCCAAGTATTTTTGTCTCTAAGATCCTCAGCATATTATGTTACACCTCACTTGCATGAGTTGTTACTGGTCGTAGAACCATCTTATATATTCTCACTTTTAGCCCCTTTGAAATGTTCTTATATACCTATAATTTTTTGAACACATCGATTTCTACCCACCTCCTTTGTAACTCCTTTGTATCCTATTCGCAGTAATTTTTATCTCTTCCTGCTTATCGTATTTCCTGTCTATCTACATCATATTCTATTTTTTCTTCAGTTACTTTTAATAATCTGTTCTCTATTTTCCTTAATTCTGTAAAACAAGCTGCGCTCATCGAAGACGATGTGTTTTTATCAAATTAATCTTAAATGTTAAATTAGAATCTTCATTACTATTGACATAGATTTTAGCCTACAGTTTCTCTAACGTCTAAAACAATTTTTGTGATGTTTAAAAAACATTAGGGGGCGTTGCCAGATTTAATTAGACATTAATAATAAATAATATTTTGGTATTGTTTCTTCGGTACGTTATTATTTTTTTTACACATCATGATAATCCTTGGAAGTAAGAAGCTGGCCATTTGGTATAGAACCAGTGACATTACAGCAATACACACAAAGATGTACCATCCCTCGGAAGAATGTAAAAACATAAGTCCCTTGTCTAAGCAATGTTAGGATAGTAAAAGTTCCCTATCGAAAGACAAAGTGAGGGTTTGGCAAAATTTGCAGGTTGAGGGTTGCTCGTCTCTTGCAAAGCGTCCTGCGTCGGTGTTCAGAAATAGACCAACGTAAAATAACTAAAAAGGAAAAGACTTGGCATCCTGAATAAAATGTCCGAGTCAAAGCGAATAAAAACAAATCATTATTTACATGGCCCTGAGGGTCCCCCAATGAATGTTTAGCTTAGTTTTTAATTGTTTACTTCTGCGTATAAATAAAACTGGATAAATATGACACTGGCCGCAAAATCAACTGTTGTTACTTTGAATAATATTTTCTATTTAAACAGTAGAAAAATGTAATTTTTCAGAATCCTACCCACATAAATCAATTGATTTTTTTAACAAAATCAACTTTTAGGGTTAACAGATGTCGAGAGAGTCAAATTAAAAAAAAGGATTGTTTTTGAAATTTTTTTATTTACCAATCTTATAAAAGCAAACGAACGTCGTATTCCAGAGATATATGTAGGCACAATTCACTTTTAAATGCATTTGTAACAAAAACGTACCCCTATTTCTAAGCTTTAGTTTATATTCTTTTCATATTTTCATGTTAGGTATAAACTGAAACTTTGTCTACCTTCTTGCGTCTTTAAACACGTTGTAAAGTGGATCATGGAGAAATATGTTGATATTATTCAAATAAGTTGTTCTATTCCTACTACATAAAATGGCATAAAAATATTTTACATTTTGAAAACTGTGAAGCTTAAAAACATAAAGAAATAGTTTAACAATTTCATGACTAGCTGGCATGTTGTCGGCTTAGATTTCTTGACTTTTCGAGAGATATATCGCCCGTTTCAGAAAAAGAAACTCTGAAACTCAACACGTTTTTATAGTTTACAATTGTTGAACTCTAAAACTGTACTGATTCTTATTATAAGATGTAAATTAGCTCTTCCATTTTTTAATACTAAGTCCACAGTAAGGGGTATGCTACTTATTTTAAAAATATCCACCATTGTTTTAAATGAGATGATAGCTATTTTCTAAATAATAACGAATAGTTAAATGTTAAATTACAAATCGAGCAATAATATTTTTTAATTACCGACTAACTACAGTCACTAGCAATCACTAGAGCTTAAAATATTACTAAGAACGTGTGCGTTGCTTATGAGACATCCATTAATAAGTTTTGACATAAGCCTACTTTGAGAAGAGTCACTTATTTTAAACACCATAATATTGTAAGAGTTTAATTAAAAGCTTTTTTCAGAAAATAAAATTGTACATTAGAAATTCGAACCCGAATGGTAAAAAACCTAACCTTAAAAAATTAGAATTAAAAATGTAATAGGAATGTAGCATAACTAGCGCTGTCTATGAAATATACAAAAAATAGTTGGACCAGCGTATTAGGCATCCTTAAAATCCCCGGAATACCAAATTTCATAAACATATTTCGCACCGTTTGGAAATTTTCGTAAAAATTTTTATTTTATCGTTCTGTATCTCGAAAACGAGAGGATATAGGCATATAGTTCATAAGACAAAAAATTCTTATTTTTTGTCGTACTATCACCCCCTGTATTTACGGAAGGTCTTTCTGAAACACCCTGTATACAGGGTGTCTCATAATTAGCTGCCAATCCTGAACAGGCCGATTCTATGATCAAAACTAAGTAAAAAAAGTTCATATGAACATGGGTCCGGAAATGCTTCCTAAGGGCACAGGGACCCAGTGAAGAGGGAGGAATGGAAATCATTTTTTTGCAATATCTCTCAATCGCGTTGTGATAAATGAATGAAATTTGGTATACACAGCTAAATTTTGATGAGCAATTTGATGGACTAATACATTTATTTCCACAAGGTCCATTGGGGTGGGTTCGGGGGGGCCCTTGGTACTTTGCGTGTGTAACTTTTTCATCTTTGACTTTTTAACAAATTGGACAGCAAATTCCGTTTTCCCGAACTGTTTTACGTTAAAAAGGTACTCTTGTTTCAAATCGTTATCTTTAACGGTTTCTGAGAAAATCGCTTTTGAATTAATCCCACTTTGGTCAATTTCATAGTAGTTTAAATTTAATCTAATTTTAATAAAAAAATAATAATAAAAAATTAAATTAAATAAAAATTAATCATTTAAATGGAAAAGAGAGGAAAGGAAAATTATTATTATTATTTTTTGTTTAAATTACTATGAAATTGACCAAAGTGGGATTAATTCAAGAGGGACTTTCTCAGAAACCGTTAAAGATAACGATTTGAAACAAGAGTACCTTTTTAACATAAAACCGTTCGGGAAAATTTAATTAAATTAGAAATTAAAATGTGATAGGAAATTAAGTAATAGGAATTAAAATGTAGCATAACTAGCGCCCTCTATGAAATATACAAAAAATAATTAGCCCAGCGTATTTGGTATCCTTAAAAAAACCGGGATACCAAATTTCATAAAAATATTTCACACCGTTTGGAAATTTTCGTAAAAATTCTATTTAAAAAATTTTATTTTGTCGCTCTGTATCTCGAAAACAATTGGAGATAGACATATAGTTCATAAGACAAAAAAACTCTTATTTTTTGTCGTACTATCACCCCCTATATTTACGGGAGATCTTTCTAAAACACCCTGTATATATTTATGAATTAGTCTACAACTCTTTGATGGACGAACATCTACAGGTCTGCTGCAACAGAATTTTAACAACAGCTGAACTAGATCGAACTCGACTACTACAGCTCGTATTACTACGTTAAAAACGTTTTAAAATATAATTTTACCTAATTTAATCGTCTTGGTATTGGTAAAATCGTGTTGATTGAAAATTATAATCATACAGATTATGTGACTATATAAAACTGAAGTAAAAACTGAAATTAAACTATTGCTGTTTCAAAATGATAAAATCAATGTAAATACATTTACTTACCCCAAAAAATTGAGTACAAAAATTTATTTGGTAAAATTTTGAAGTAACGAAATATTCAAATTGATTACCAGTAGATAAATATAGGGGAAGTATTAATTGTATCCAGATGAAGTTGAGATACTGGTTAATTTTACTATATACGCTATTTTTCTACATGTCTAACAATTCACTTTAGAGTAGCACTACTTATATTGGATACATTTTATAATACCAAAAAACTGAAGTAGGTAAAACGCTATAACATAAAATTACAAAATTTAAAACTATTCTCAAAAGTGTAGTTTTGACTTAACATTAAATTATGAACGTTAATCGTTGGGATTTAAGCTCAATTGTATATATAATTACATACAAATATGTATAAACCATCAATACAAAGCCGAATTTGTCTTTTCTGCCTCAGCAATAAGTATTGTTGAATTCATTGCTGAATATTTCTAGTAAATTATATGTTTAATTATATTCGTTTTCATAATAAATATTTAATTAAGTTTCCACTACATGAATGGTACATATTTATAAATCAATTATAGTTAACATTGAGTTGAAGAAATGCGTAATAGGCCAGTCTTTATAGCTTTTTTCTGGAAAAAAATACTATTGGAAGTTTTTTGCGGAATATTGTTCAGAAACATATTATAATCAACTTAGAACAACGATTTTTTTTTAAATTCGAAGAAAAATAGTACTATACTAACTAACTATAGAGGTTACTATTTCCTTTTATAATAATTACTTATCTTAACAATTTAATAAATATTAACATTTTGTCAAAATCATTTTTAAACAAATTAAATTTGAAAAATTAAATTCTCAGTAAATGCATATGTTAATACAACTATTTAGGTACAAAAACAATTAATGATCGAAACTATACAACGCCTTTGAGCTTGGGAAAAATGAATTGAAAATAGCATCTTCTTAGATAACAAATTCCGCTAATGCTAAACCAATGAAGCTTTCGGGCTGAAATTTTTACTATGTATTAAGGGTGTGAAAAGCCCCAATAATCCTGGATTACAAGTGTCTGCGATGAAAATTGCATTAATTATTAGCAATTGCAAAAAACGACCATTTTCGACCATTTTTGAGCTCTTGCGCATAAACAAATTATCGGAATTTAATCGGACTTGTCTCATTTTATAGGCTTATTGTCTGTCATAGGATGTAGCTGAAATCTTATATTTACATATGGTAAGCTGCCAGTCGCGGCCGAGTTCGAAAGCTTCCTGGAAAAAATCTAAATTGAGTCGTTTTCTTTGAGCATCCTACGACTGTCTTCGACAGTGGTTCTAGAACCAACCTCTGGCTCTGTGGATAGTGAATGCAGCGAACAAAGGTAGTTTTAAGACCCAAACTGAATAAAATAAAACACTACTAATTGCTTTAAAATGTATTGCCGTTAAATTTCGTATAGGTACCTGACAGACTAAATAGGGATGTTCGTCTTAATAAATGTAGGTATTTGTCAAGTACGTGTATGATTCTTAAGATATTTTTAAGTTCTAGCATAAACTTTTTTATCTGTATAAGGCCAAGATTATATAATTTTCGCTTGACAGTTCAGGGAAAACTTTAGTTACATAAGAAAATTTATCATTTCACAAAATTTTAAAATTCCCTACATTAAAAGATGAATATTGCTCATAGTTACTAATGAATTTTTCACTATTTTGCATTTTTAGGTACTGATCAATGGGATATGGATGATAATATCACCACCAAGAGCTATGCATCACTATCCCACCAGAGAAGATAACCTTCTTGTCTGTTCTTCCTATATAGACGCTTCATATATGATAGCGTTCACTTATCCCATATTTCTGATAATTATTTGTACTGTGTATGCTGTGCTAACTAGAAAAATACCTGAAGCCTTCAACGAATCAAAACATATAGGTAAGTAACCGTATCCAGTTTAGAATAAAAAAAAAACATTTTTATTTCTGTTTTTAAGTAACGAGGCTAAGAAATAGTGACATTTAGAATGTTCTTATATTTTCTTGGCAAACATAATTTGGGTAATTAAAAAAACTTCATAGTTCGCTTTTAATTAAATATATTACTAAATGCATATTGGTATACAATTTGTCCGCGTTAAATTGGACATAAGGCTATAGATTTTTTACTTTTTGAAATATTTTAATTTTCAAAAATTTTAGAAATGAAAAAACTTTCAAACGTTATTCATTTTTGTTATTTTCTTTTATTTTATTTCTTTTTATTTAGACGTAAACATAAATATACTAATTTTTGAAGTACCAATTAATATGCCAATATATTCGACGTAACTAAAAACAAGTTTTTATTTTATTTTGACATAGCAGATTGCCACATCTATGAATGTTCAACTCAATGGTTAGAAATTCAATACGGTCACACTGGCAGAAAGCGTCCTAAAATATTGCATACTGATGAGCTTACAGTATATGTCTTGTTGGTTCTATTCACAACTGTTTACTCGATATATTCCGGTCGAGGCATGTAACCCGCAGAGTAGTTGTTTCCGGGAATATCATCGATAAAACAGTCTTTAAATATTTTTTATATAGCTAAATACAAAGTTCCAAATAAACAATTTTTTCATAATTTATTATTGCCTGACCTCAATAATATTTTTTTCAATTGAAGAACTACAGAAAATGGTACATTTATTTTCAAGATACTTTGAATGAGAATCGGTAGAAATGTATTTTCCCAAAAAATATCACTAGTAGTAGTACCTACTCTTTCTCAAAAATAAACATGGCCACAGTTGACCATTGATTTAATTTATTAATAACAAAAAATATTCGCTAAAATCGGTCATTAAATAAAAAAATTATGGGGATTGCTAGTCCTTAAGCAGAACTAGCTGTAAATTTCTCCCAGGGCTTACCGGATTTAATAGCAAAATATTTTCTAAATGTGAAATATAAACAATCCATCTCCTTCTAAATTGCAATATAATATTTTTAAGACAACAGGATATATAATATACCAGGTGTAACAGGATCATGGTACACCCCCCGTATCTCCGTTAGTTTTAAAGGTAATTGATTGAAATTTGGGATATTCTATATACATAATAAGCGGCACTTTTTGATCTACAAATGATTTTTTTTCCACTTCCGGTTTCGCCGGAAGTGATACCAACTTTCGATTTTCAAATGGAATACCCTGTATATTATTACATTTCTGAAATCTGCATAATTTTCTGAATCCAATGATACCACATAAGTGACATTTCAAACGTCAAAATTTTTTATAATTTAATTTTTAGTTTTCCATTTAAGTGTGCCATGATGGTTCCGATTTATTCCAATTGACCCGTCTAATGCTGGAAAAATCGAAATCCCGTCAAAAATACTAAATTGCGTTTTTTATGAGCAAATAAAGTTCATCGTAATCGATTTTGGGGTAAAACTCAATTTTTTCAAATGGAACCATATTGGTACCGTGGTACCATTTATTAGTACTATTAATAAGGAANCGCAATTTAGTATTTTTGACGGGATTTCGATTTTTCCAGCATTAGACGGGTCAATTGGAATAAATCGGAACCATCATGGCACACTTAAATGGAAAACTAAAAATTAAATTATAAAAAATTTTGACGTTTGAAATGTCACTTATGTGGTATCATTGGATTCAGAAAATTATGCAGATTTCAGAAATGTAATAATATACAGGGTATTCCATTTGAAAATCGAAAGTTGGTATCACTTCCGGCGAAACCGGAAGTGGAAAAAAAATCATTTGTAGATCAAAAAGTGCCGCTTATTATGTATATGGCATATCCCAAATTTCAATCAATTACCTTTAAAACTAACGGAGATACGGGGGGTGTACCATGATCCTGTTACACCTGGTATATATATATATATATATTTGCTACGACGATTTGCTACTGTGCTATAGTTTGTAAGTTACCTGTATGACCCCCACTAGAGTGGTTACAAATTATCTTGGCCAAACAAGTGTTAGCAAAGTTGACTATATTTTAACAAATGTTGAACTCTGTCATTGTAATAAGTCTACCGCATATGAGGCTCATTTTAGCGACCACAGAGTTTTTAGTTTGTTAGTCTGTACCTGAATATAAAGTAAAGTTAATTGAACCCAGTTATAAAGAGTTCAGATATCTTTCAGATGACAACCTTAATCATTTATCTATTGCTTTGGCTTTGACTAATTTTAATGATATTTATTCGCAAGGTGTTAACAACAGCTTTAATTGTTTTATGGACATTTTATTTCATGTGATAGATTCAATCTGCCCAGTAAGACGTTTTTACAGTAGAAATCAAGCTCATTTACCATGGGTTTAGGTAGCTAAAAGTTCAAACTAAACTTAATAAGATCGCTGTTTTTGCTGTTTACCTTCATTTTTGTTATTAGTATTTACTAAATTGGACAAAAGGAAAATATATATGATAATAGCTTAATTTGCGAAATTAACATTTTGAATATTCCTCTTGCAAAAACGTATATGTATATAAAATTATTTCTACTAATACTGGCGCATTCGCCAGAACTTAAAAAATTCAATTCCGAAGCGAATGGACAAACAAACAAAAACAAGACTACCATTTTTTTCCTGAAATCATTCCCGAGACTTTCAAGTTTTTTATGTGAACCACAGCTTTTGATCAATTACAAATCGCCACAAAAAAAGTGAGATGACCTATGCACATCACGTTAAGAAAGTCCTCTAGTAAGCGGTTTTCGAGATTTAAAACTGATTTGAGTAGTCAGTGCCTGGTAAAAATTTGGTTTGTGATCTCATTAACCATAACCTCATAGCTTTTGACAGTAAGTTTACTTTTTCTGAACACATTAATAATATAGTATCTAGTGCCTTTAAAATTTACAGTTTTCTGTATAGGAATTGCAGGGACTTGTCTAATATTCGAACACTCGAAGTCTCTATTGTGTACCCTTGTTAGGTCTAAACTTGAATATGGTTCCATTATATGGTATCCTATCTACGCAGTTCATCGTCAGAGATTGGAATCTGTTCAACGGCAGTTTCTAAAATTTCTTTGTTTTCATCAAGATGGTTTTTATCCACCTCGAGGTTGCAGTCATCCAGATTTACTAAATAGATTCGATTTTGATTCGTTGGAGATTCGTCGTGATATTTCTTTGACGCGTTTTCTGTATAATCTCCTGCATGGTAAAATTGATTGCCCAGCTCTTCTCTGTAAGATTAATTTTATTGTATCTCGGGCTAACAGAAGACAACATGAAACATTTTATTGTTACATCCCCAGATCTAACATTTTAGTCAAAATTCCTATATCCTGTATTTGTGATTTGTATAATAAGATCGCGGCAAATTGTGATATATTTTTCGATAGTCGATGTGTGAACTTGTTCGTTAAATTAGCTTTAATTATATTTTGTGTCTTTTTTTGCTTTATTTGAATGTATTTAATATTGCATTACATATTTACAGTTATTGTAATTCTATATAGTACAGTACTTGTATGTACACTATTATTAGTTTGTTTTTATTCCTGTAACTGGGTATTCCCTGTAGGAATAATAAAAATTATTATTATAACCCCATAACCCCGTAGCTTCATAATTCCTTAACCCCATAACCCGAGATGTGCGAGTTAGAAGCACGAAACTCTGTGGGAACATGGACTTACACATATCATGGGTCCAAAACTACACGACTGTGAGTGGAAGGTTTCTTTAATCTCATAATCCGAAACGTGCGAAGATGTAAAATTACGAAACGCGGATGAATTAAGTTTATCTTCTTCTTCTTAACTTGTGGTTGAGTTCTATTCAAGTCCCATAGCATTGCGGCCTTATAGCCTTTTGTTCTACTGTTCAAACCTATTCAGCAAGTAATTTTGTTTCTTTCAAAAAAGCAAAAGTATTTTTACCGTCAAGCATTCTTATTTATTTTGTAAAATGAAAAATTTCTAATGAAATTACTTTTGCATTCTTAGAAAGAAATACCTATGTAAGCCGATTGAAGGTCATAGGCATACAAAAAATATACAACAAAAGCAGCATGCACAGACAAATACCTAAACATAATTACTTTACTTGGAGGTAAAGTGTCTGTAATCCTTGTAAAGTACGAGAGTATACAAAAGTTTCCTTGTAAGGAACAAGAGTAAAAAGTCTGTTTTGCTTTCATAGAATTTAAAGATATTGCTTTGTACATGATGAATCTATTTGGACAATTTTGGAGGGATTCTAGTAATTTCTAATGAGATAAAAAAGTAACCTCTGGCTAGATTTTCAAAAAAAATTGAAAAACGTAATCCACATGTTGATTCATTTGAAATGTCATACATAATATAAGATTTTTTTTATTTTTATAAAGAATTTTTTTATTTACTTTTTCTTTATTACTTCCAAGTTGTAATGCACACTTACAATTGTTTTAATGGATTTAAATTTGTTTTTATTTTACTCACAACTGGTATAATTTTAACAAAACAAATAAATAAAATTTACTGCACATGGGTGTTAAGTGTACTTATACAGTCTGTTTGATTGTAAAGGCCCCGAGCTATAACTAATTGCAAATTGCATATATGGAGGGGTTAAAATGAAAGGAAGAAGTATCTGACAATAAATTTAAAAAATATTAGTTTGTGAAATCAGAATTTCAAAGAAAATGAAATGTTAAGAAATTTAAAATAATAATAAGTTGTGATAACAAAAATTAAATTGATTTTTTTTTTATAAATGAGAGACTTATTGTAAAATACTTATAAGTAGTGTCCAGTAGAAAATTTTAACGTAGATGCGGGAGTGCGGTTATATTGAAACAAGAAAAAAAAAAGATTTTACTTGATTTTTTGAAAATTGAAGGGAGCAAAAATATTAATCAGAAGCTGAGATAAAAACGAAGAAGAGATAATTTAGATATTACAAAGTCCATAAATAAACGGGGAAGATAGAGATAAAAAATATAAGAAATAAACAGGAATAGAAAAGGACCCAGTACAAGATAAAAGACATAGGTAACTATAAGTTTTGCTCAATTATGAACAAAAAATGGTCAATTTAATTAATATAAATTTTCCTTGAAAATCAGGATTGATTTAATTATTTTATTTAGGGTTTAACAAAATTAAAATTTCATTGGTCATTTTAAATAAAATAAAAATAAATAAAGTCAGTGTTTGTTTCTTCTAAAGAACCGCCCCTGTTGGGAAAAATTTATTATTATTTTTTTTTTTTGAAGAATTTTGTTTTCAATTTCAAAATCAGTAAATGTTTTGTATCAGTAAATTTTAATTTGTAAATTTCAAAAAAGAAACTTTCACTGAGACTGGCGCCCATATTTAAGCAGGTGAAGGTAAGTAGATTTTTCCTGTTGACCATCTGAGATATTTTATATAAACATAATGTATATAACATAATAAAGTACACAATAAATAAATTACATAACAATATATATATTTTTAAATGGGAAGTTATTTTCTTTAAACTGACACACATTTTTTTTTCGTCACACTGTAGATGAGTGGTATTGTCATCGATATTTTTTTTAAATGAGATTGTATAAATTTTTTTGCACGTTTTTATTGATTTTTTTATTTTCTTTCCAACCATACAAAATGCTTCAAGTTACTAAACTTTCTTCTGTTAGGAAAAATACTATTAGGATAACGTTGTCGATATAAATGTAAAGTGGTTCCACTGTTTTTTCTACATTCATGATAAACCTGCAGTTAAATATCAACTAATTCATTCAAATCATTCATTTTATTATAAGTTGAAAGTTGACAGCAATTACAAACACACCGATATGTGACAGATAGCGGTATGCAAAATTGTTTTTCCAGTGCCTTCTATTTGATATGATTTAGAATGCGAACATCGTAAAACAAAAGTCAAATGCTGAAAGTTTTCTCATTTTTTCTCAAAAATTTCGTTATACAAAGGCATACAAATTTATATGGTTGGAAAGAGAATAAAAAATATATCAAAACGTGCAAAAAGGTATATAATCCCATTTAAAAAATATCGATGGCGTCACTACTCATCTAGTGTGATGAAAAACCGTCAGTATAGAGATTCTAAAATATATAGACTTTACAGAGTGTCCAAAAATTATTAACCGAGAAAAAATCAATTTAATTTTTGTTTTGACTAATTACTTTAAATTTTAATTTCATATGTGGATTTTTTAATTTATTGTCAAAGTCCTTCCTCTTTCAATTGAACCCCTTTCATGTAGGCAACTTACAATGACATTGTACCTTGACATGTGTCACTGCTGAATCTATTCCCTCATTTTCTCAACTTTATTTTCAATTTATATAATTATATTAGAATTTGTAAAGCTTTATGCATTCCTAAAGAAGTACTTATTCTTCTGAGTGTGCGGTAATTTCCATACATCTCAATATATAGGGCAATATTTAGGTATATCATTTACTGCATTTTCGATTTATTTGCTTTCAATGCGCATTGAGTATAACTTCAACCTGTATACTTGGAGAAAAACTATTAAAATCGAAAACAATGTTAGATAATTTCTAAACACTTGACATATCGTCAATTTGGAGAGAACATATTTAAAGAATCTTAGTTTCAGCAGATTTTTTAATGCTTACGTTGCCTAATACTGCGTTTGTTATGTTATGTAAGATCTTCTAAATATGTGTATATTGTGCGATTTTATCTAAAGCTGTATGAAAATTTAACTACATAAGTATATTGAAAATTGTGATTTCAATAATGTATACGAATAACATCTATATTCTGTATTGGTAATCACATTTTATAAAGCACTACCTTTGAAATTATATTTTGCTATTAAAGATTCTTTCACTAACTATTAGATATGTGTAGTGTGTAGATTTCATTGAACATTAACCTTGGATCGCATACGAAGTACGTAGTTCATCGAGTTTTCTAATTTTTCGATTCACTGAACTAGGTAAACTGGTGCACCAAGTAATTTCATGTAAAATATATAGGAAAATATAAATAAGATTTAAGGCAGCAAGAAAAATCCCCGGATGGGATTTATTAAGAAATTAATAATAATCAACGCGAAATATACCTAATTCCTGTCAACAGAATGAAAATAAAACATGATATGAAGTTATACAAAAAATTCGCGCTCCAATTATTATCATAGCAGACTCTTTGGTTTCCCTGTCCATAAGCTGTGGATGGTATTTACGATAGTATTTTTTGGGATAGATTTTATTAGAAAGTTGTTAAAAGTTGCAATAATATTAAATATTTTTTTTCTGATGACGAAACAAAACAAATAAACATGAAATTATAACGATAAATAAAAAAAATAAGAGAGCAATTAAAAGAATGTATCTCTGTGTAAAACGTCAATTATTTAAAAATATAGTCAAATTTAACCATTGTTCGAAGAACTTTATCATTATTTAAAAATGGCCTTGAATGTTAACATCCAGGCATGCACAAGTTCGTTTTGAAACTTTCCGCACGAAGAGTTATTCAAATACTTAAATAATCGCGATATAATAACAAAGTGCAACAAAATACGTTACAAACGTCATAGCTATAATTAAATTAATTTGCTGATTTAAATTTAATTTAAATCATGTATAAGTGTTACAGTGCGCCCGGTGGTTACACAGAGAAGCGCAATTAGCGAATAACCGGTTGTCAAAATAACAGTTTTCTCTATATAGTTTTTTCTCTTTTTTCTGACACTGTAATGTTCTTTGAATAGTCTAAATAAATGAGAGTTTCACAGCAACAAATTCTGACAGTACTCAAGTTTCAGAGTGATTAGTACACAGCCTTTGTGACCAGCGACCTTAGGCAACCAAAAGTTCACGTCTGGTACTGTCACCTGAAAATCCCTATATCTTAGCGTGACCAATATTAATGATTTGTTATGACAAACCATTGCGTCCACGCTCGAGATAATGCGATCGCTGATTGTTTGAATAAATTCTCGTGAAAAATTACACCAATCATCCATCAGCCGGTTGGAAGTTTATGAATGTGAAAGGGATAAATAAGGCTGTGAAAAGTTAGTTGCACACCAAAATGCTTTTTCCAAAAGTTTGCCGACAGTAAAGTTTGAAAATGTATTATTAAGAAAGAAAATGTGTTAAATTGTTATAAAAATAAATTTAACGAATTGACGCTTACTTAAAGAATTAAAATAGTTAACAATTTGTGAAAAAGTTGTCATAATCTTGCAATCCACTAGTATACAGCTGATACTCATAGCACAGTATCAGTAATTATTTTAGAAAATAAAACTGACAACTGAAAACATACTCATATTAAAAACAACCTTCAACTACAACACATTAAAAATTATTTTAAAATATTAAATTTGCACAGGAAATTTTGTTTTATATTTTTATATAAAGTAAAATATTCGCCACTAATACAATATAATTTCCGAAGCACTAACTTGTTTACCGCAAAGCTAGTCTGGAAAATCATGTGAACATTGAGTTGAAAAACTGCTAAGTTAAAGTAAGATTGACAAATACTCACAAATTTTGACGTACGTAAATAGTCTGAAGCCAAGGGACATTGCGATCAACACTCAGATTTTATACATTTATAAAATCATCATTATTATTGTAATTATTATCTTTTTTGTCCTTTTCTTTAAGTAACAAACAAACTCTTTTTGTGGTACGTGTTCTTTGATCTAAATAAATTGACTGCGTTTCTCCCTGGCCGCAGACGTATAACCTCCAATACTGTGCGCAATATTAATAATAATGTAGACCCTCTTGTCGTATCGTGTTTGTCTAATAATAATAAGATACATCGTATTACCTCAATACCATGCTGTCAAATGATTCAAGTACATCGGTTGTCCCGGTCACGATACTTAACATTTTGTATATAATAACTTTATATAAAAATTTCTTGAGAAACTATTCTATTATGCAAAAAATTTTGAATTATACTTTATACTTAATTCTTTTTATACCTTTGTCCCCGTGGACGAAGGATGGAAATTATCCCTTCATATATAAACTTATTTAAAAAAATGTCCTTTGTCTGGAACACAATGCGACTATTATGGAATACCTTTTATGGTATAGCATTTACTTAATACAATATTTAATTAATTGTTCAGTAAATATAATAGCAACCTTGAGTTTATTTATTGAGTAGGGTCGGTAAATAAACCATAATATTGTGAACTGTATTTAGAAAATGGGGAGGATTAAAAAGTACTACAAATGTAATTAATAAAAAACAAATATTTAGTTTATATCTCTTTAATACAACATTTAGTTGTTCTTTTATATATTTCTTTGAAACCGTAAGAAAATTTTCTAAAACTTTGGTGTTTACCATTTTTTGAATTTGCTATAGAAAGGCAAAAAATACGATATAGGGTTTGTAGAATATTGTATAAATGACCAAGTACATGAAAATAGTTAATTCGTAAGGTCAAGAATGGCAAGGAGAAAAGAAGGCCATGAGGGTATTTTAAAATTTCCTTGAGGTACAGTCTAAAAAAAGTGCTTGTTTATTTAACATTTTCTTCGCATTTCCTATAAAAAGTTATAGCCTGCGTAACAGAATCGGCAACACTAAATAGCTAATTTCTCGTTGAGAATGAAATAATTTAATGGGGAGTGTATGCATAATTTTCAGTGAATTTACTTATTTAATTTAAAAACAATATCGCTTCGTTATACAAGTTTTCTTCAGGGTATAAAACAGTTGACAATACATTAAGAATAAGACATATTTTTATTTCTTATGTTTGTCATTACATTTCCCGAACTTATACAGAATATACAGAAAATCCCATCGATACTACAAACATAATCACACGCCGCAGAATGCTTTTACGAAACTATTAACACATGAATAATATTGCAACTATTTGAATAATATTTACAAAACAGATATCAGTTTGTTCAATGTCAAGGTTTTAAGTCTCACAAGTTTCACCAAATATCTGGCGCGTCTCAAGGATCTACACTTGGACCCTTACTCTTTGTTCTTTTTATTAAATGGCTTATCTACAAGTACATCATTTAAGGTATGCAGATGACTATTGTGCGAAGTAAACAAAACACCATTGCCGATTGTTACATGTTACAGAATGCATTTAATGTTATTAGTCTATGGTGTCAAAATAATAATTTAACGCTAAATAATTCCAACTGTAATATTGTTACATTCACAAGAAAACAAATTATGTCTTATTTAATTATAAACTAGATAATATAACATTGCATAGACCTGATCACATAAAAGACCTTGGAGTTATATTTGACGCAACATTATCTTTTACAAAACTTCCGGTCGAAACCAGAAGGTGAAAACATATCCAATCGATCAATCGGGCAAGGTCCCTTTACTATGAATATAATGTAATTTTACATTACATTGATGTATTCTTACTATGCAGCATAAGGGAGAAATATTCAACTTTCAAGGGCCGTAGGTCCAAAACAAAGGAATTTCAGACATTGAAACTTTTGATCCACGCGATCAGAACTGTCACATAGCAAAGTTTCAAAAAAATTTGCCCGAAAACCACTTTTCATAAGGATTGTGCGGAGTCCTGTAACGTACTTGTTCATAATTTCTTCCTAAAAAAACTATTCTACGCAATAAACTTAAACTATACCGCTGTTTATAAATATACATATATACTTCATCTCGTACTTTTTATTTGTAGGGAGTCATATGCGAAAAAAATACATATATTATACGATACTACTAAATACAGCAATTACCTATATTCTACATATACAGGGTTGGCCAGAAGTACGGAATAAAATTCATATCTTTTGAATGAGTTATTTTTTTTTAAACGTCGAAACACGTTAACTGATTTTGATTTTTTCCCATCTTTCGGTTATATAATAATTAATTTTTCTTCAACCCCCTAACCTCCAGCTATCCCTACTTTTTTTTCAAATAAAACCAAATAAACAAGTTTTATTTTTTCAATAACAAGTTTTTTTTCATTTAGAAATTGAAACAACTAGATAATTTACAAAAATAAACTCAATGTCGCAAATGCTGAAAATGTCATCCATTCACTATTTGGTATTCTCCAAGACGATAGTAAAAGCTGTCCACAGCATTCTGAATGACTTCAGCTGGTAAATTATGCATCTCTGCCCTAATCTCGTTCTTTAAATTCTCAATATTATCCGGTCTGTCCTGGTAGACTCTTTCATTCAAATATCCCTAAAGAAAATAATCCAAGGGTGTTAAGTCGGGGGATCTTGGCGGCCATTCAACTGTACTCCGTCTACCAATCCAGCGATTTGGAAACATTTCATCCAAGTATCTTCGAACATCAATACCAAAATGTGGGGAAGCGCCATCTTGTTGGAACCAAATTCTTTCATTCGGTATATCTGGATCAATTTCATGAAGGAAAATCACAGCTAGAGCAGGTATCAGGTCAAATGTTAGGAAATCCAGGTAGCGTGCGGCAATAAGATTTTCTTCAAAAAAGAATGGGCCCAAGATTCTGTTGTTGATGATACCTGCCCATACATTAACTTTCTGTGGATGCTGCGTATGCGATTCGCAGGTCCAGTGTGGATTTTCCTGGGACCAAAAGCGATATTGTGCCTGTTAACCACTCCATTTAAATAAAACGTAGCTTCATCCGAAAAAAATATGTTTCGTTGAAAACCATTATTGTTGTCACACCGTCTCATCATATCCTCACAAAATTGTAATCGCCTATCATAATCCTCTTCCAAAAGCTCTTGGACAAGAGATACCTTATAGGGGTGGTATTTCTGTTGTTTCAGAAACATTCGAATTGCAGTTCGAGAAGCATCGTGATTGCGGGCCAATGAAACAGTTGAAGTATGAGGATTTTCAACAAGTTCTAATGCAATGTCTAATTTCTTTTCTTCATTCAAAGCACGTGCCCGTCCAGTTTTGGACAAAGTCTGTACTGTACCGTGTTCCTCAAATTTGTGAAATATTTTACCAACTATCCCTTGCGAGATTTGGTTTTCGGGATATTTCGCATTAAATAAATCGCACACTTCAGCCTGACTTCTTATTTTGTCTCCACATCCAAGCAATATCAAGATTTCGATGCGTTGCCTTTCCGACAATATCATTGCAATTCAGTAAATAACTTGATTTTGAGACAATAGTAACGTTTCGAACTCAAATTTACAACTAAAGCGAAAAATTAACCAGAAAGCCTGGCAAGTAAGTGGTGCCAAAAAAACGCAACATAAAAAATATATATATTTTTTGCGTTAGCAGCGATAGGTACAGTTTCAAATTCTTTATTTTATTCTGTGCAAATTCATGGAGGATAACACTGAAGATAATTAAATTTTGTTTCACTTG
This sequence comes from Anoplophora glabripennis, assembly GCF_000390285.2. Lineage (NCBI taxonomy): Eukaryota > Metazoa > Arthropoda > Insecta > Coleoptera > Cerambycidae > Anoplophora > Anoplophora glabripennis. The sequence continues at coordinate 92,421 of NW_019417794.1, forward strand.
TTAAGTAGGTGTTTTATACAACCCTAAAAACATTGCTATTGAAAAAATAAAACTTGTTTATTTGGTATGGCTGGATTCGGTTTTCTATAAGCTTTTCAACGAGCCCCCTCATGCCTTATGTTACCATTTGAAAAAAAAAGTAGGGGTAGCTGGGGGTTAGGGGGTTGAAGAAAAATTAATTATTATATAACCGAAAGATGGGAAAAAATCAAAATCAGTAAACGTGTTTCGGCGTTTTAAAAAAATTAACTCATTCAAAAGATATGAATTTTATTCCGTACTTCTGACCATCCCTGTATGTACTTCACAACATAGATTGGAATATCCTATTTAAATTTTAAAATAGCAATTTTAGCTTTTGTTACAATAAAACCATAAAAAAAATATGCTTTTGGTTGTAACAGAGGCATAAGCCGTACGATGAAAAAATGCCGTAAAAATATAAGGCCTCATTTAATATTGGAATGGAATGATTTTGGGTAAGAACATCCTAGTAAAGAAGACATGATAAAGCTTACAAATTTATGCTATAAAACAGGACTTGCTACAATGAATTTTCAAATTTATGTTTAAAGATTTTGGGTGGTCACACGATATTACTCACAGATCGTCACTTTATAACTGCGATATAACCGGACATTTATTATTCTTAACTTTCGAGGTATTTCATTAAATTTATATACACTTCTTCGCGTGTTATCGCCCCTCATTTATTATTTCAGTATAGATATCCCTAAACCCCCTTTGTTTACCCTTGCTGTTGAACTATTTACCTAAGCGAGATAAAATGCAAATATATTTTTAAAATGTCTTGCAGAATTAAATAATTAATAAATCCAGTTGTTCTAGGTTCAAATTACGGTGTTACTGTTTTATGTCGTTTTCCCATAGATGAAAAGTAAAAATTGTGTTTATATGAGAATAAGGACTTAATGAAGAGTCCTCAATATTTCAAAGGTTTCATCTATTGTAAGTTTTGATGAAACAATTATTTATGGAGCAAATGAATATTAGTATTTTTTAATCACTTCTAACAGTCTTAGTGTTGACATTGATAAAAGACCTTTCTTATTCATCCATCTATCATATTTTCGTAATGATAGACTGACATCGATAGTAGCTTTAAATAGTATCAATGTAGATGAAAATATCATGGCAGATTACAGTTGGATGTTGCAAAAAGAGATGATGAAAGGAGAAAAAGAAATGAAATCCTCTACCAGATTATTCAAAGATAAAGGAGTGCGACAAAGAAAGAGAAAGTATAACTAAAATCGATTGCACTGGTTTATTACAACCTATGTATATATGTAGTTTTATAACTGGTTTTGCCGATTTTCTGGACTCACTCGCAACTACGGAACTACGTCCCAAGATTTCAAGTATACCATGATTGCTGGGTATTCCATTGAACGTAAAGTTGTAGAGGATTACCTATAGAATTAATTTTATCTACGTATATCCAAGATATGCCTGCAGTATTGAATGATTACTATGTATCGTATGTGGATTAATAATTTAGGTTCATGGACTATTAAATACGCTCGCGTCATTCACTTGTGTGATATATAAGGTGCATAAACCTCTCTCTTTTCAGGTTATAAACTCGTCGTTTGAGTTTGAGTGATGACTTTAATCCGTCGGACGTGACTGATTTTTAGATTTTAGAGGTGATTTTCAGGTGCTCATCCGACGTTGTGGGATTACAACAGTCTTCAAATGCCCAATATTCGCAATGAGCTCCACGAACATGATGAATTGACTTTGCTAAACTAAACACCCGCGAAATGTGGAACATCGCTTAATTTTTAGGTTGTAAGTATAAGAAAAATAATGTGTAACTATTAAATAAACTCAGTTATTACACGTTCTCAAAAACGACAAAAAGTTAATCTAAATAAACCTATGTTAATTGTTCAAAATGCTGAAAACCAGTTTGGCTGACAAAAGACGTAAATATTGAAAAATGTTCTAGACTAACATCTTTTAAGAAGGCAGTAAACAAGCGTATTTAGTAGAGAAGAGGCGGGTAGATTTTTTATGGAAGCATTGGACGACAATTTTTTTATGATGAAGGTAGGTCGGATTTATTTTATTATTTGTTAAGATTGGTTCCAACCACAAGAAAATGTAAAAGGTTCTAAAGGTTTTTTATTATTCAGGCCAACTTAACCATAGGATTAACGGGAACCTGGCGTCGAGAAGAGTTGGCCAAATAATGTTAAATGACATCGTACAGGATAACGTTCTTTTTATTAATATTCCCCATTCAAAAACACATTTATGTAGAAAATTAATAATGGGATGAAAAATCATTACAAGTACGGAGAGTACATAGCTGAGAATGTGCGCTAATTACGTGGAATTTTCAGTAGAACGAACGCCTCAAATAAAATAACTGTAAAAAATTAGTTGCCAAATTTGAGTGATAGTGTGACGGAAATTCCGGTGCGTCGTCGGACACTGCAATTAAACATTTCAAAAAGCACAATGCAGAGGATTTTAACAAAAAATCTGCATTTGCATCCATTCGAGATTCAGCTGACCCAGGAATTTAAACCAAGCCACCATTTAATGCACCGGTTATGTGGATGATGGAGAATCAACAATTTTGCTAAGAAAATAATATTTAGCGCATTTCCATCTTAGTGGGTATATAAACAAGCAAAACTGTCGAATTTGTGGCAGAAACAATCCTCGGATCATTCAAGAACGACCACTGTATATCCAAAGAGGGTCAGTGTGGTGTGGATTTTACGCTGATGGGGTTATTGGTCCGTTCTTTTTTTAAAATGAGGTTAGAAACGCATTGAATGTCAATGGAGAACGATATCCAGAGATATTATTGAACTTTTTGTGGCCTCATTAGACTGGCATGGATTTGGATGACATGTGGTTCCAGCAGGGTGGTGCCATCTGCCATAAGCACGTGAAACTATCCACTTGTTACGGAGGAAATTTAATGGACGTCTCATCGCACATAACAATGAAGTGACTTGGCCACCAAGATCATGCGATCTTACGCCATGCTACTTTTTCCTGTGGGGATTCGTAAAGTCCAAAGTTTATTCTGCTCAAATGAATATCATTCCTGAATTAAAAATTCGGAGAGTTATCTACGAAATTCAGCCACAGATTTGAGATGCGTGAAGCGTGATACAGATTTTTTTTAAAAGATGTCAAGTATGCCAAATGAGTCGCGACGGACATCTGTCCGATATCTTTTATATTTAATGTTCGCCCTTTAAAAATATGTAAAAACTTTGCCAACTTTTTAATTAATAAAATTTTTTTTCCTGATATGGAACCCTGCGTTTCTTTTGAGACACCCTATGCTCAGAGGAAGGAATATTTCATCAAACACGTGTCGTTGATGCCTTCGCCAGTAACACACAATTGACTGCTTTTATACTGTAAGAAAGAAGAGTCTACCAATCAAGTTGTTGGAATGAAAAAATGAAATTACCAGATCCTAAAACCTACACAGTGCTGTTTAGACGGACGTCCACAACGCTATTGGCAGACACCGCGCCGAAGGGATCTCAAACGCCGCGACGGATGGAAGTTGTGCGCTGTAACAGAGGGATATGCGGCCGAATCGGTAAAAAACAAGACAACTTGACGAATCAAAGGCAGCATTATAATCAATAATCTCCTCTACTAAGACATCCTTTAGCGAATTTGTACCATATATTAACCTTCCAGTCGGGGCGTCGGGTCTCTGAGAAACGGCTTTTCGGAGTCTTTGGCAAATCTCGACAAAACTTCGTGTAGCGCTGTAAGATCTTCCCACATCGGTCGTTAGTTTAATTGTAGCAAGTGGTAAAAATGTAGTCCTTGTGATTTAGTTTTTTAGTCCAAGCATTCTGTCACGGATTAATGTTAAATTTGCAGAAATTATTACCTGGACAAAAAAAATATGACCGTATAGAAAATTAAATTTTAAATTGAATTTCTTATTCTTTAAACTCGATCAAAAATGGCGAACATGGTTAAAAAAAATTACAAAGTTGCAAAAAACGGTTTTTCTAAAATAACTTAAAAAATATAGCACCTATTGAAAAATTTTAAATGAGAAAGTTGTAGGTTTTAAAAAGATCTGTCAACTGATTTTTTGAAAGTATCGATTGCTTTGTTACTTTTCGAGATATATCGAAAAAACCGTTAAAAATCTTCTCTTTTCTCTTCTTCTATAACTCGTTTACATTTACCTGCCCATGTTTGCTATTTACTGCAAGCATAGCCCGCGGCAAGCCAAAAAAGCACATTTTTGAAAAATTTAAAAATATTAATTATTTTTCGAGATATATCGATTTTTTGAAAAAAAAGGCGCTCTGAAAATTGGCTAGATCTTCTAAGCGGATAGCCCTATAGTAACGATTTTCGGTTTATTTTCTTCGTAAAGAGTTATATTATCATGCTGTTAAAAAATGTTGACGATTTTATTAATTTTAAGGATAAGAAATGACTGAAAAAGTTGCACTTTTTTTGGGTATGTTTTTTTCAAATAACTATTTCAATTTTTATTATTTTTTTGTACTTAATCTGGGGTAGCTAAATACGAATATTATAGCATTTTCGCCTTAGAAGCAGAATAGACCCGCAAATGTTTAGTTTTCTTTCTTTAAAAGTCATTTTCATAAAATAAAAATTGAAATAGTAATTTGAAAAAAACATACCCAAAAAAGTGCAACTTATTCAAAGTCATTTTTTGATCCTTAAAATTAATAAAATCGTCAACATTTTTTAACAGCATGATAATATAACTCTTTACGAAGAAAATAAACCGAAAATCGTTACTGTAGGGCTATCCGCTGAGAAGATCTAGCCAATTTTCGAGAGCGCCTTTTTTTCAAAAAATCGATATATCTCGAAAAATAATTAATATTTTTAAATTTTTCAAAAATGTACTTTTTTGGCTTGCCGCGGGCTATGCTTGCAGTAAATAGCAAATATGGGCACGTAAATGTAAACGAGTTATAGAAGAAGAGAAAAGAGAAGATTTTTAACGGTTTTTTCGATATATCTCGAAAAGTAACAAAGCAATCGATACTTTCAAAAAATCAGTCGATAGATCTTTTTAAAACCTACAACTTTCTCATTTAAAATTTTTCAATCCGTGCTATATTTTTTTAGTTATTTTAGAAAAACCGTTTTTTTCAACATTGCGATTTTTTTAACCGTGTTCGCCATATTGGATCGAGTTTAATGAACAAGAAACTCAATTTAAAATTTAATTTTCTATACGGTCATATTTTTTTTGTCCAGGTAATAATTTCTGTAAGCATTTCTCTAATGCTTGGACTATTTATTGTACGATAAGTCTGTGAGACCCGGCGCCCCGGTGTGAAACAATTTTATTTCTGTGGTAAGTTTTAATTTTCTTTATTACAATATTGTAATTTTTTAGTAAAATTAGGCACAATATGGCGTAAAGTATATTTTTCAAAAATATATATAATATTTGAATTTTTGTTTTAGATAATGAGTTACTAGGCAGAACAAGAACGACTGCGTCGTCTATGGGATCTATGGGTCTAAGTCATCTTCAACTTTGGTGTCCAACATGCTCAAGTATTGCCAAAAATCAATAAACATTAATTTTTGACTTTAATGTAACATGTTTATACATAAAAAAATAAGTTTCGTGTTTTACTTTGCATCCACATTTTGAAAATTATGCATTTTGTGTACTGTTTTTTGTTACAATTTATGTATTTGTTTTTCATAACTTAAGTTTTTTTTGTATTTATAATGTAAATAAAGGTTAGTTCTATTGTATAAATATGTCGTATTAACAAAAAAATTGTTTACCAAAAAAATAATGGCTACGGGTCTCTAAGACCTGTTTGGTGTTACAACTTAAAGCGCCCCGACTGGAAGGTTAAAATAAAAAATGTTAGTAATTCGACCATAACGTATCTATAAGTTTTTTTGGTTTCGTTCATTTATTATGCTACTTTTTTTAAGTTTAATACATTTATATAATACTGTGTGAGGGAAATCTGCTAAACATGATTGTTTAACATTACAAATTTTGAGGTTATTTATTGGTGTAGATGCAAAATTGGCAACCCTATAACATTTTCATTAATTAAAATTACCTTTTATTTTGCTCAACTGCGTTTTTATTGTAAATTTCGATCCATTTTTGTCCTTAGGGATTTCAAATATCACAACAGCAAGTTAGTTAATTCAATACAACGGGGGTTGTGGATCTCACTTCATAAAAAGCAAACACAGACATATAAGTATGCCTACAGGCATTTCAGTAGCGTGATGATTGAAAGCTGTCGCCGACCCACACTTACTAAATGTATCTGCTTCGTCTTATTTTTCTTTTGGAGAAAAATATGCAGGTATATTTTTATTCAAGGTCCTACACTGCATCGTTTGCGACGTAAATACAAAATAAAAATTTAAAATGAAGCTACATTATTTTTCTTAGTAATAAGTTGAGATCGGAAATGTTAGGACGGCTGCAATGTGGTACAGGGTTGACCGTATGCCAGGTCCTCTTTATGTAAAATAATAATTATAATATCAAATAAGGAAAGCGATTGTAGAACATAATTAACAGTTTTTCCCAGTGCGGTTAATCGTCTCCGACGATCGATAAATATCCATATCAAAACCGAAAATGATCGTTCAACATTTACCGAGGTGACAGGAGCATATTCTATTTACCCGATTAGAGCATTAACTACTTCACATTTTAGTAATCCCACTATCCGCGTTATTGCCAGAATTTCACATCAGGAGGACCGTATCTCGAATCAGAAGTGAATGAAAAGAAATAAAATAAAATGTATTTGTTTGGAAAAAAGTTATGATAATTTGTTACCTAAACTCGGCGTAAATTTTCACCACCATGAATGCTGTAAAACACTTCGAAATTATGGATGTGAAGATTTCAATTTGGAAAAATAGTTAAACTCCTCAACTATCTTTCTTAATTGAAATATTAATCTGAACAACATACGCCCCATCGTTAAATGTGCAATGTGTGCTGACATCTCTGATAAAAAAAATCACTAGGTTTCTCAGTAACTTCAGATGTATATTTTCACATTTGTATATGTCTGCCTTTGATCTGAAGCTTCGCATCGATCAATTTATTCGCTACGATCTAGCGGCATCCTAATGCCTGCTCTGTCGGCCTTGTGTGCCGGTGAACAATCCCGGTTTTTTTTACTGAGGGACGTTAGCCGTACATTTCTTTGTCTTTCGTGCGTATATGGGTGAGTTTGACGTTTTACTTGATCGAGTGTATGCCACGTGTTTTTATGGCTGTCAGTAGCAGTGTGTATCATGAGCATAGTGCGGCACACGACTTGACCACAGATTTAGCCTATTTCTGTTACTACAACGTATTTTGCCATTTACTAGCATAATATACACAGATTACTACTATTTATTTACTTGATTGCTGCTACAAAGTTTCCAATATCTAGTAACAAGCTACATTGTGTAAAAATATTAAAATCTACTTCTGGTGAATTTTATACAGAATGTTCTACAATATTCAAGAGATTATTCCTTTGTTCATCTAAGATAAAAAAAAAACTTAACGTACCAGGGACTATTGATTGGTGTTCGAAATCTCTGAAGAAATTTTTTCATAAAGTTATGAAATCTTGTCTAATGAATTAACTAATTAAAGGTAAATATATTCACTATAACATCCAACATGTTGAAACCCATGAATATTTTGGAAATTGAATTAAGAAAGAAAAAATTGTGTTATTTTACATGTATGAGGAGTGGCTGCATTTTGAGGTACTTATGAGAGTATGAACATTCTGATCAAAGTTAATTTTCGTTAGATATTTACTGAACGAGTGTGATTTATTATTATCATACTTCTCTTAAAAAAAATGTATAAAAAACTTATTTATTAATTTGCGAAATATTATTAGTTTACTTTAATAATAGGTAGGTATTTTACATCATTTGGATTGAAGCTCGTGTAATAACAAAAACTGTTCGTTTCTTAGGAAACAGAATTAAATTAAATTCCTTCCTTACTCGAATGTATAAACAAATTGTTTTAATAAAGTAAGAAGTAAATCGAAAAGCGTTGTCAAATAAAATTAAACTTAGATTATGCTTTTGATATTTCTCGAATAGTATTTTTTGAACCCTTTTTTACTCTATAAAATATCCTGTATACTTAATTACTGTATACTTAATTAATTTAATAATAACTAGTGACATATTATTTTAGTGCCAGAGATCATGATTTCTTAAAATTATATACATTCAAAACGGCTAATATTGTTTTAGTGACTTTTCATTATTTGCAATTTTCTTATTGGATTTCAATGAACTCAATGGCATAAAAAATTACAATATGACCTCTTATAATTTTTTATAGAATATTCTGAAGAACGTGAAACTCTAAGCTATATTCCATACATCGTCATATTTGAATTAACGTTCTTTCAGGACGTCCGTATGCCGAATATTTTAAAACTTTAAAAAGGTTAAAAATGTTAAGGATGACATCTCGGATGACATTTACAATAAATAATTGTGTAAAATCAGCAAACACTGAAAGTTATATAACATCGTTTTACAAGAAGCCGTAGATAATGTATTTTTTTTATGCCAATATGATCACTGTAGTCTAATAAGAAAATTATAAATAATGATTGGTCAATAAAACAATAACCGTTTTCAATGCGTACAACTAAAATAGTATATTGTGCAATAATTGGGGTAAGTTGTCTATTGCCCACGAGAGCGGAGTTGAGCGCACGAAGTGAGTGCACTCATCCGCTCAAGTGGGCAATAGACAACAGCACGAATTGCACATATAGTCCAGTTAGTAGAGGTTCGGCCTGTGTCAAACCTTGATAACCCGTAAATAACTTCACAGGCCTGCTTTAAATAATGAGTACAATAACAGGCTAATTTGCTGACAAAGTATTTTATCAGGAAAAAAAGTTATTAACAATTTAATGGTGAAAATTTTTTTTAGTAGTTTTCTTTAAATACGTACGTGTGGGGTAAACCTTTAATTTTAAGTAAACAATTGTTTAAATTTACTGTTGCATATTTCGAATAGTATACAAGCGCCGAAGAGCGGAGCTCACACTCGAAAATGAAAAGTTAAAGGTTTACCCCACACGTACGATTTTGTGTTATGTTGATATGTTGAATAATGTACGACTACGGCTAACAGGCGCAAAATGTTAAGTAGCTTAGGATCTGAACGATGAAAATTATTATTTTTTTATTATAGGTAATTGTGCTGGGTAATCTACCGTGATGGAATATTTTATAAATATACATATATATTTTTCCAAAAATTAAAAAAACAGTGAATTTTGCAAATTGCTTTTGGTTTCTGCATATTTACACTATGTATATACCAAATTTCAAGTGTCAGCAAAACTTCAAACAAATTTGGCAAAGTTTCGAGTTTCAGATGGCGATGGATGTATAAAACCTTATAGAACAAAAAGTTTTGCTCTCCTGATTTTCGGCTTTAGCGTCATTATTGTATATATATTGAACAATAGTTTTCGAAAGTTTTATCACTTTTTGTTTATAATTGAAATTTTTACAGCAACTTTAAAAAAATTGACGTTTTATACCGTTTTTTCAATCTCACGGCTTTGTTATTACAAATTTCGTAATCGGACCACCGCCATTTTGTAGCTATTNGAATTCTAATAAAGAATAAAACGCATTTCTTTCAGTGTAGAAATGTTATTTTGTTCCGTTTTAATATCTCATTTCCAGGAATCCAGGATGCATTGAAATATGAACGTTTCGATTACTATTTATCTCCGTCTCATTCATGGTTAATTGCTGTATGGACTTAATTATATATTTCTTTAAATCAAGTTTCCGCACATATACATACATGGCAATTTCGATCACAAGACGTATGATTAGGGTTAACTTGGCCAATTTTATCCTTAATTTTTCAAAAATTGATGCATTTCATATCTTGTGAAGTACCTACATTCATTAATTTTGTTGGGTTTGGCACACTTAGGACAGACTACTGAATTTTTACAATGCTGGGCAGCATGTTCGTAACCACAACATGCCAATGGCATTATAAACTGGACAAGAGTAGTACCAGAGAACACTATACCAACGAGAAGCGACAGAATAGGCGGTTCCTTTGATGTTTTGTGGTCACGCTAGAGTCTACCGATTTGACAGAAACACAATCGTTTACACTGAGAGAAGTTACACTTTTGGATAGATGTACACTGAACGAACTGCATCAGTATCAAACATTATTCATATAATACAAAGAATAACTGTGGTAAAATGTAGACAAATTATATATAATATATAAAAAAATAAAACAAGATGTTTTGCAACTAATATTTTTATTAAACAGATATAATATTTTTCTGCAATATTTGAAATGGTTTTTTAAAAATGACAATGCAATAACTTCTTTGGGACAATCCTCCACAATTTTTGCCTCTAGCTCTTCTTGCCCATTTCTAAGTTGAGGAAACTGTATAGGTATTCCGTTTGGCAATAAGGTTATTCTTACATTCCCTTTACCAATATATTTGGTTTCGAAATGGTGTTCACAAAGCCTATAATTCTTATAGACATCCACAATCCTAGGCAATAAATCGAGTCTATTGCAAGTTTCTATCCACACTCGAGCACTGCAAACAAAAATAAAAATTCTCCTAAAGATATTCTCTATACTTATGCAATACCATATTACAAGAAAACATACCACATTATTTTAAAAATCAAAATACTTTTTTCTGATTTACAGTTTATAGGTAGGTACTTAAAATAATAATAATAATAATAATAATTACCTTTCTAATCCTTACGTAATCTCAAAAGGGTTAATCCTTCACCAGTTTTGGATGAACAATCGCGAAAAGCACAATAATAACATGCATTTTATTGATTTCTAGTTAATTTTAATTGTAGATGGAAACGAAATACAATACAAATAAATCCACTATCAATTAACATTATACAACACAACTGACCACCGCCAATAAACTATTACTCCTTTCTTCTATTTATATTTGGCGGCTCTGACAGCCACTGACAACAACATAACCCAATTCACGCATGCGCATACGAAAACTGTTTACGCAGAAAGCCTTGCTGTCGCTTCTCGTTGATATAGTATTCTCTGGTTTTATTGGCAATTCGCGTGCGACAAGTAAGATTACCGCACGCAAATATACGGCAAACAGCTAGTTACCGACCTAAAAAAACATGCGAAAAGATAGGACTTATCCGTCATGAGTAATAAAAAAAATAGGTGATTCATTATGCTTAACAATACATTTCATATTTCACTGAATAGATTAATAAAATAATCAAGCATATTGTTAAAATAATCGTTTCTTGAACAACAAATGATCAATTGAACAAACAACGTTTTACTAAAAAAAATGGCCCGATAAATTAGTAGGAGCTACTATGTACTCACTCTCTGGTATAGAACTTTTTTTAATGCAAATTGTATATATTGATTTTATTTAAAATAACCAAATATAACAAAAATTGTAAGTCATCGTTTTATCTGTCAAAAGTTTAAACTAGATCTCTAATGTACCTCAGTATAAAACTATAACAAATTTTTACATTTAAATACCTACTATTGTATGTAGTTTAACAGACTCATTAGTATTCTCCTCAAGTTTCATATGCTTTTTATGAAGAATTTCCAAAATATTATTCTGACAAACCGTTTTGTATCGAGCTTGTCTGTAATTTAGAACCGCTTCCAATAATATTTGTCTGTAATAAAGTCTTGTATATACCTGAAGGCATGTATCGTACTCGGTGGATACGTGGTCTGTTTAAGCTTGGTAAATATCCAAGTTAGTTTACGTTTATTTTATTTTAAGCCAACCATGCAAACTGCTACACACAACGTTATTTGCTGTTGAGAATTTTAATGCTTATGAAATAATTTATAACACCTAATTGAAGGGGTGGTTCGAGAATTGGAGCTATGTATCGTTTTTAATTGATAATTAAAAAAAACTGAAATTTAATAAAGTTGAAACTTTTAACTTTATACAACAAATTTTTATACGCCAGTGCATATAATTTTATAGGATAGCAGTGTATCTGCAGAAGTAATAAACTTAAAATCTGTTCTTAATTAGTAATAAGCAGTTTCAATATCTACAAGATTCATTCCAGAAAAACCGTTAGATAAATAACGTTTAAAATTTTATTATTAATTATATAAAAAAACACATTATTTTTTGGTTTTACACTCTTCCTGCTCATAGTAAGTATGTATAATTCGTTATTTGTTAATAATTAAAGGAATATGTTAGTTGATTTTACATAAAAATTATGTCGTGGCTTCTGATTGGCCGTTTGCCTATCATCATTATCGCTCAGCATATTAAGAGGATCATACACCCTCATATAATATTGGAATCTACTCGCCTGTAAGGGTATTTCTAGGATGCTCAGGCGTCTCCCACCTCAACTGAGGCTTGGGATAGATAACATCGATACGATCGCTCTTCTTCATTGACGACGAGATAGTTTGTCCTTGGGATAATGGTCCACGTTCTATTTGCGTGTCTAAAAACTCATAACACTTGCACACTGCTTTAGTTTATGTTTTTACTTTGCTTGTTTTTTAAGGTTTGTAACTGAAGCTTTGGTTTTTTGCACTTGGACTTTGTTTTGTGGTACACTGTCGAGTATATGTATAGGGTGTGGCATGTATGATCTATAAAAATTAAACTACAGCTTCCTGATGATATTTGTAATAGAAAACTCATATACGAAAAAGTTCTATCTTCACGTTTTTTTTTTGTAAATTAAAGTTTATTCATTCAACGAAAATGAAGGCCGACCCTGTGTTATTTATTAAAAACTTTGGAAATGTTTTTATGCAACCCAATATGCAACCTTATAATTTAAGTCGATATAATCTAATACTAGTAATACTAAAAGATGGTTAGGTTACATTGTCAAAAAATTTGTGCAGTCAACTGATTTTGTATTCGTATTGAATTCATTTCATTATTAAATATTAAGCATCGTCCATCGACCCATCAGTGTTAAAAAGTAAAAGATTCCAGACAAAAGTTTTTATTTTGTAATTCCACGATAGGGACAGTATAATTTTTATAAAGAAGTATAAAATAAGAATATCGTGCCGATTACATTAAAAACGAGATTCTTATTTCTGACTTTGATTAATTTTTTAGTTTTTTGCATAAACTAGTTTTACAATGAACCGAGAAAACAATGCATTTACTATTTCTGAACATGTCGATATTGTGTTAGTATTGCAGTCGGAGAAAATGCGCTCCGCGGCGACTAGGTTGTACCGGGAATAATGACCACAACATCACCCCCCCCCCCATGTGCAAATACAATGCTACAGTGCGTTCAATGGCTGCGAGATACGGGAAATGTTATTCCTCGAGGAGAAGGACGTGGTCAGCAAGTGAACCTTAATGTTGAAGATGCAATGTTGGAAAATCTTGACGAAGACCACACAATTGAATGATGGCCACAACATCACCCCCATGTGCAAATACAATCCTGCAGTGCGTTCAGCGGCTGCGAGATACGGGAAGTGTTATTCCTCGAGGAGAAGGACGTGGTCAGCAAGTGAACCTTAATGTTGAAGATGCAGTGTTGGAAAATCTTGACGAAGACCACACAATTAGTACTCGACGACTCGCACAGCAAGTAAGAACCTCATCTCGTACCCTACTGTCTGCAACCAGTTCAACAGATTTTACCCTCAGATTGTGATCAACGAATGCGTTTTGGCAATGTGCCAATCAAGTAGACTGAGTGCGTCGATGCCATGCCTGTATCTGCGGCTAATGGGGATCAATTTCAACATTTTCTCTAGAAATTTATTTCATTTTGTTCCATATTTTAATGGAGTTTGTCTCTTACAGTCTGAAGCTCTTACATACGCATGACATAAAGTGAGCACAAGAAATCAGAGAACAACATAATCATGGTAAAACAAGTTAAATGTGAAATAAAGAAGTCGTTATTGCAATATCTGGGCGGTCACGACAAAATACATATTTTAACATGTAATAAATAATGAACAATCTTTAATAATAATTGTAACAATTTTATATTAGAAAAATATACGCCCCTGGGCGTAAGACAATGAAGGCTAAACACATACAGAATCATTATCATGAAACATCTATATTTTACGAACAACGTAATCATGACAAAAACAAGTTAGATGTGAAACAAAGGAGTCATTATTGTAATGTCTGGGGGCCCACACAATATATTTTAACATGAAATAAATAATGAGCAATCGTTAGTAATAATTATAACAATTTTACCTTAGAAAAATATATGCCCTTGAGCATAAAGCAATGGAAGCTAAACATACAAAGAATTATTATCATGAAACATCTATAACCATCACAATCATAAGATTACATAGAACAATTAACAACAAAGTACTTAAAGAATATTACCTGCTAACTAATACCGGTTAAACACTTAAATTTCCACTTCTATATTTTTCACACTACACTGATCGCCTTACTTTTCACTCCGCGCTGTTCTCACTTCAACCGTCTATCTTCAACTATCTAGGCTTCCTTCCAGAATGCCCCACCCAGGCGTTTGCTTTTTTTGCGCTTTCTTCTACCGACCGTTAATATTACTTTTTCATTATTATGCAAAGCTCATGTAACAGGTGACGTCAAAGTTGATAAGATAAGTACGGTTTTGCACACTACCCTTATTTTTTATTTGAAAAAAACTATATTCAAACATTTTTCATATATAAAAAATTAATATTTGTTAAAAAAATTGGCAAAATCAAGTTCTCGAACAACCCCCTAGTGAGCGATAAATGTCTATACGATTAGAAATAACATTACAAAATAAAAGGTTTTTACTTTTTCTCTAATCATACGAATAATTTGTTCTATTAGCCTCAAACTGATTTAAACGGATGCAAACTACCCCTCATGTTCATCCGCCAAAAACAGTATTTCTGTGACATCTCGGGTTCTAATCAATATTTTGGAATAAAACGAAATGGAAATTACTTATAAAAAAAAACAGATATTTCACAAATAATTTTTTTTATTGGTCTAAAACGGATTTAAACTGATGAGTTACTACCCCTGATGTTCATCCCTCAAACTGTTTTTGAGGGTGAACATCACGGGTAGTTTGCATCTGTTTAAATCCGTTTTAGACCAAGAGAAAAAATTATTCGTATGATTAGAGAAAAAGTAAAGACATTTTTCACACACTAGGGGATTACTAGGGAGTTGTTCGCCCCCTAAAATGAGAAATTATTTTTGTCAATTTGTTTACATATTTTTAATATTTTGAATCAATATGAATTTTTTATATATAAAAAAATGTTTGAAAATAGTTTACTGAAATAAAAAATAAGGGTTGCAACCCCCAAACACGGAATCACTTGTGAAACATTTTATTTTTTTAAAAGAAGTAATTTCCATTTTATTTCATTTCAAAATATTGAGATGTCAGAGGAATACTGTTTTTGGGGGTGAACATGAGGGGTAGTTTGCATCCGTTTAAATCTGTTTGCGGCTAATAGAACAAATTATTCATATGATTTGAGAAAAAGTAAAAACTTTTTATTTTGCAATGTTAATTGTAATTGTACAAACATTTTTAGCACACTAGAGGGTTGTTCACCCCCTATAAAGTTGTACTAAGTTTGATAACATCAACTTTGTTACTTTTATCTCCAGCAATTTTTATTCTATTTAATTGTTTTTACGGATAATTTAAATAAAATTAGGCACGTTGTAAATAACTATTAATTCGTCGTATGTGTGTATCAATATCGAAAAATGAAGTAACATGTGGTATCGTATCGTAACACTCATTAAATTTGTAGGAGTTATGAGTTTTAAAAAACACTCTGTATAACACCAAAATTTGTAGATTGAAAGCAAAAGTCCACACCCCAAAAATAATCAAAGTCGATTAATACATGTTCGAGTTATTTACAAAATTCAAAAAAATTTCAGCAACTTTACGGCCATCTAGCGGCCAAACGAAGCGATTTCGGATATAAGTGAATTAGCCTAAATCTACCTATTTTGAGTTCACGAATCTGTGGTCTTCCGTTGTACACGTTATTCTGGGACACCCTGTATAAAGCAATACAGGAAAAGAGCATGATTTAGGTACGATTGGTAGCAATTTGTATTAAAAACATCAATGTCCATGGTCCTTTTGAAGAAAAAATATGTAGGTTAAAAACTATTTATCTCAGAAAAATTAAACATGTCGATATGAAAAGTGTTAGTGATTCTATTTTAGGGGTCAATATACTCTAAAATTATTAGATTTAGTCAGTATTGAAATTATATTAAGTACTAATTTAAATTTAAAAATGTTTAAATCTACACTCATAATCAGTTTTAAATTTCATTACGAAATTTGTCATTTAAATCAGTAAGCAATTGTGTACTATTTATTTCTACTCTTTACCTATTTGTGTTTCTGTACTATTTATTTGTACTCATCATGACAAGTTTGATAAAGTCAAATTAAGCAAATTCTTTTTATGAATGATTCTCTGTTTTTAAATTAAATGAAACATGGGAAGAAAACATAATATTTAAAAAATGGAACTAGTAATTTTTGACACCATTCTTAGAGTAACTGTTATTTACATATTATTTTACTAATTTAACCAAATCAGTTTCATCAAAACAATTTGGAGATATGAGTTAATTTTGACGTCATCATTAAATTATTTTGCTCAAACAAATTTGACATAAATTTAATAGTGTGATGCGGACCCTATTTACTCAACAATGTGTCTGTTCGGTAGTTTATCTCGCGTCTGCAGCTTTAGACAGGTATAGTTAGGTAGACAATTTATTCCACAGATTTTGCCATGATCGTCCTAAATCTACCGACATCACTTTGAGTAACTTCACATCCGCTATAATCGGACGTAAAATAATGAGACACTAAATTCGAGCTATTGATTAACGATGCGAAGCCAAGTTACGATCGATGGAAAAATGTAATATGCATCTCGAGCAGAAGCTGCTTTTTATAGGCGAGAACACATTTTGGCCTCAATATATAAATAACTATTTCTATGCTACTTGTATGAACTGTTACGCCGACCGGGTTCTCATATATATGAAATAATTCTTATTATATTTTTTTTCAGGATTTACCATGTACACTACCTGCGTAATATGGCTGGCTTTTGTCCCCTTGTATTTCGGCACTGCAAATCACGTGGCTCTGAGGATAACAAGCATGTCAGTCACCATCAGTTTATCGGCCAGCGTAACCGTAGCCTGTCTGTTCTCTCCAAAGGTAACAAAAACCCTTTCATTTAAACCACATACCGATGAAGTAAACAGTGAGAAGATTCCTCGAAATTTATTGTCGATGGCGGCACCACTTATTAGGAGATATTTTGAAACATGGCTTGACACACATAGCCCAAAAATGAAGCGTAATTCAGGGAGACATGTATTTACTGTAGTTTAAGTAAAGTAAATGTATTATTTTTACAAAATTCTTATGTATTTCTAATTTTTTGTAAGGAATTTCATTTTTTAAACTTTTACCTAAATTTAGTGACAACTACTGATGTTAACAGATTTCATAAAAAAATTACTTTTCATACTTACATTTCGTTTATTAAATGCATATGCAGCATAAATGCAGTAAAAATGCCGTTGAATCTCACAAAGTAGGTAGTTAAAAATATTGAGAACACATTTTAAAAACATATTAAATAATTTTATTAAGAATTAAGCACATCGTTTTTCCTTCCAACTAAATTATCAAAGATAAATTTAATACTATCGTGGATAGCACAAGCCCCCAAAAAAAGCTTTGTTCGTAGTATACTGGACCTTGTTATTTCTACATATTTTGAACCACTGAATCTGAATCTGAAATCGTTAATGTATAGGTAATACCAGCGGATACCACTCGACTACAAATAGTAAAACAACATATATATATATATATCATCGGTCTTTTATACAAACTCATGAGGTCCCTCAACCTCAACTCCCATAACATCGTAACATAATAATAGTCCAGGCAAATTAGACCAAAATCACCTAGAATACGGAAATTTTTTTCTGATGAACTGATCGAGTTGCGGTTTTCGGCATTGTCTTCGGAAAAATATCAGGAAAAAAGTCTATATATTACACTTTGGGGCTGGATCGAAACTGCATTGCGGGTGCATAAAGTGCATCTTGGAGTGCATCAATTTTTCCGAATTTTCTAAAAATGGTAAAAATTGACTAAAAGTTGTAGAAATTTGGTTTTCGGGGTCGGAGATTCCGAATCTGACCCTGAAAAATATGCCCAACGGCCCTGGGGCCCCCCAAGGGGGCAAGCGGGGGGCTTTCTGTAAAACATCGAATAGCTGAGTAATTGCCTTCTAAATCCCCACTCGAGGGTTTTTGGGGTCGGGGATTTCGATTCTGACACTGAAACGTATGTCCGACGCCCATGGGGCCCCCCAGGGGGGCAAGGGGGCCTTCTGTAAAACATCGAATAGCTGAGTAATTGCCTTCTAAATTTCTACCCGGGGGATTTCGGGGTCGGGGATTCCGAATCTGATACTGAAAAATATCCATTAATCTTAGCTTGTCTATCACTAAGAAAAATTGTCGTAGAACTGGAGAAATTCTGGACAATCCGTTCCCAAGAGACACATTTCGTTAAATCAAAGAAATATTCCTTAAAACCGAAGAATATTTAATGGATCATGGATTTTCAAAAGAATCTCTTAGGCCCGTGCGACTGCGGATAATGCATAACAATTAGGCGACAAAATCCGATTATCGACAATGCAGATCTTGTGGGTGCAGGAAGCAAGGAATTACATGCACAATTGTATGTACAAATTGTTTTGGAACCAACTGTTCCTATCCTGAAATAGTCGAAAATGTAATAGATGATAGTGATGGAGACAGTGATGGCAGTACTGATGATGAAAATTGTGATTGATAGTGAAAGTGTTAGATAAAATAAAAAGAAAATTGGTTCTCAGAATAAAGTGGATTCTTTTCGACTCATTAATTTCCTGTTAGTTTTTTTTACCCTTCTTGTCTAATCTCTGTAAATTTACGTGTGTTACAATGTAAAGATGAGCCAACAAGATCATGGTTGGTAAGCAGGTGGAGTAGTTTTATTGCAAAAATCTGATGTGCCTTTCGATGTTTTCCAGAAAGCCCACCTCACGGGCGTCGGGCATACTTTTCAGTGTCAGAATCGGAATCCCCGACACCTAAAACCCCTAGTGGAAATTTAGAAGGCAATTACTCAGCTATTCGATGTTTTACAGAGGCCCCCCTTGCCCCCTGGGGTCCCCAGGGCCGTTGGACATATTTTTCAGGGTCAGATTCGGAATCTCCGACCCCGAAAACCAAATTTCTATAACTTTTAGTCAATTTTTACCATTTTAGAAAATTCGGAAAAATTGATGCACTCCAAGATGCACTTTATGCACCCGCAATGCAGTTTCGATCCAGCCCCAAAGTGTAATAGATAGACTTTTTTCCTGATATTTTTCCGAAGACAATGCCGAAAACCGCAACTCGATCGGTTCATCAAAAAAAAATTGCTGATTTATTGTCTAACTTGCCTGGTCTATAACATAAGCCTGAGATTCCAAGCGACAGTACGTGGAGGCTCGTATCTAATAACAATCTTGATGTGTAACCAAAACCTTAGAATGGGGAACTCAGTAACCCTGTTACCCTTCAACCCTTCAGAAACCACCATAATCTCATAAGCCCAATAACCCCATATTCCTAAGAAGCTGGAGACAGAGTGAGCAGAGCGAAGGAATTCAAATAATCACAATATTTACGATTATACTGACCCTAAGAACTAAGACACAAGTAACCCTATAACACCGTGATCTTACCTTATATACCTAGGAACCACTTAACCCCATAACCCTAAACCCATGGACCTGGGATTGCAGAAAACAAGAAGTAAGAACCCAAATCTATTCACTGTATTCCCAGTCTCAAAGGCACGGTTAAGAGGCTCTGGGGTCGTTGGATTATAAAGGGTTAAGAGATTATAGAGTTATAGGGTTTTGTGATTATTGGGCTCATGAGGGTGGTTCCTCATAAAGGGTTGGAGGGTATTAGGGTTACTGAGTTCTCCAATCCTAGATTTTGGAACCCATCGAAAACATTCTTAGAAGTGAGCCTCCTCGTACTGTCACTCGTAGTATCAGGCTTATTGTATTATGTAGTTATAGAGATATGATCTTTTACTCTTTGTAGTTGAGTGGTTTAGCAATGAATGTAAGAAGCTAGAATCCACTACTGAGGACTTTTGAGGATATATATATATAAATTAACGATTTTCAAAAAATCCTGATATGTAAAATCAAAATAGAGATCAGAAATCAGATTCAGTGGCCGAAAATATGTAGGAATAACGTTGTTTGTGTATTTATCAAGTTACTTAAGGGTTATAACCTAAATATTTTTTGAAGTAAATAGACTTACTAAAAATTTAACAGTCAATTTTTAATTTTTACATGTCTGTTTTTAATTTTACATGTCTATTTATATTTTTGATTGATTTATTGATCAATTTTCAAAATTTGATACATTTTTTTAATGCTTTATATGGTATACAAGGTGGGCCACCAGTAACGCCTCGGTCGCTAGTGACCAAACGGCAAATGTTACAGAAATCTGTTTCGGTGGGTATGTGTACGTTGATCACGGCTACATTTTAAAAATATTTTGAAATATACAGGGTGTCCAGGAAAAGCGTACCATATCAAAGTTATGTTTTTTTAAATGGAACACCCTGTATTTTACTGCATTTTTGAAAGCACCGTAAAAAAATAGGTGAACTTTATTAAAGGTTCTGCATACCTAGGACTTACAGTTTGTGAGATATTTCAATTTTAGTGAAAATGCAGGCATAGCGTAGAAATTTAATATTAGCAATAAAAAAATAATTTTAAGGAAGCAGCTTTGGAGGGTCTATTTTAGATCCTTGAAGTTATAAATTGTTATATTTGTCGTCACTTAGTATTATACAGGGTGTTCAAAAAACTGCTGAATACTTCTCTCAACTTTAAACAGCAATAACTTGGTTATTTTAAATGGAACACCCAGTATATTTTTACTTTGGGAGTTGGGAAATTTAAAACTCTTTCAAACTGTGTATAGGTTCCCTATACCTATCTCTAACGGTATTGGAGATATTTGTGCCGTTTCGTTTTTTATCGATTTTTTTTGTAAGATGTATCCACGTGTCTCTATCGAGGTCTTTACTGAATTGGTTTGGGTTCTTCTTGATGACGTCTCTTTAAATATAAGGAGAAAAATGTGAATGCAAATAGATGGCACACCTGCACATTTTTCATATTCAGTGAGAAATTATATAAATCGATAATTAAGTAATAAATGAGTAGGTAAGAATGGTTCATGTCAGTGGCTACCACAGGTGTCCAAACCTCTCGTAATGGACTTCTTTGTTTCGGGCTGTATAAAAATATATCTTGTACACAGTGTTCCACCTACTACTTGCGATGATATGAAGGAAAGGATTAGATATGCATTTGCCACAATCACCCCAAATATTCTAAGGAATGTGAGAATATCATTTGAAGATAGAATAAGATGCTGTATTCAAGAGAATGGTTATCAATTCGAACATCTATTAAAATTTTTCTTTGTTTCTTCTAAAAGTAAAATTTTCTTTAATAAATATTTTTCATGTTCATAAATAATTCAGTTACTTACTACAAACATATTTATACAAAATTAATAACTTTTTATAATTATTCTGCTTATAAAATAATATTTTTTATTAGAAAACTTTTTTGAATATTTTCATGATAATGATAAAAGGAACTTTTACTTTTAGAAAAAACAAAGAAAAATTTTAATTGATGTTCGAATTGATAACCATTCTCCTGAATACAGCATCTTATTCTATCTTCAAATGATATTCTCACGCAAATGCATCTCTAATCCTTCCCTCCAATATCATCGCAAGTAATAGGTGGAACATTGTATACAAGATTTTTTATATAGCTCGCAACAAAGAAGTCCATTACGGTGAGGTCTGGACACCTACGTGGCCACTGACATGCACCATTCCTACTTATCCATTTATTACTAAATTTTCGATTTAAATAATTTCTCACTGAATATGAAAAATTTGCAGGTGCGCCATCTAATTGCATCCTCATTTTTCTCAATATATTTAAAGAGACGTCATCAAGAAGAACCCAAACCAATTCAGTAAAGACCTCGATAAAGACACGTGGATACATCTTACAAAAAAAATCGATAAAAAACGAAACGGCACAAATATCTCCAATACCGTTAGAGATAGGTATAGGGAACCTATACACAGTTTGAAAGAGTTTTAAATTTCCCAACTCCCAAAGTAAAAATATACTGGGTGTTCCATTTAAAATAACCAAGTTATTGCTGTTTAAAGTTGAGAGAAGTATTCAGCAGTTTTTTGAACACCCTGTATAATACTAAGTGACGACAAATATAACAATTTATAACTTCAAGGATCTAAAATAGACCCTCCAAAGCTGCTTCCTTAAAATTATTTTTTTATTGCTAATATTAAATTTCTACGCTATGCCTGCATTTTCACTAAAATTGAAATATCTCACAAACTGTAAGTCCTAGGTATGCAGAACCTTTAATAAAGTTCACCTATTTTTTTACGGTGCTTTCAAAAATGCAGTAAAATACGGGGTGTTCCATTTAAAAATACATAACTTTGATATGGTACGCTTTTCCTGCACACCCTCTATATTTCAAAATATTTTTAAAATGTAGCCGTAATCAACCTACACAAACCCACCGAAACAGGTTTCTGTAACATTTGCCGTTTGGTCACTAGCGACCGAGGCGTTACTGGTGGCCCACCCTGTATAATTTATTTATGTTAGAAAATATTTTATTACTTAGCAATCTTTTGCAATTTTTTTTATTTTTCTAATTACTTTTATGATAAAATACAAAACTGGTTCTTCATACGACTTTATAAAAAAGAATATCAATTTCTTTAAATACAGGATGGTCCATTAATGTGATAAAATAAAATAATGTTACTAATTCGAGATATAATATAGTTAGTAAATAAGGTAGGTAGTTAATAAACGTATCGCATTTTAAACGCCAATTGTTAAAGCCACGAGATTAAAATTACATTCAATAAAAGGTTTAATTAAGTAAATACGCTGTAGTAAATTTGATTCAATTCCGTCAAACGTATTATGAAGATATGGCAGAAAAAATATTTTTTGTTGTAAACTTTAACACCCTGTATCTCCAAGTCCCGCAGGAAAAAAGTTTATAGAGCAAACTCTACTTATTTTTCAGTAATGAATCTAGTCCTGCAGTTTCTGTATTTAAAGTGAAATCACCCTGTATAGTATTTTCAGTATGCATTTAACTTTATGGAAAATATACTTGTTATATTTATAATAATTTTCAAATAGTAATTAATAGGTTAGCCAGTCACTTAGGATATATTGGACATCATTAGTATTACAAAAAATAGTCTAATTTTATAAAAGTATTTCTATAGATATTATCGCTAATCTTGGGATATTCTACTTTCTTAATAAAAATTGCTGAAAAAGAATTATCACCATCACCATCTAGTTTAGTATAATTATTTCAATTAATAATTTATAAAATTGAAGAAACACAATAATTCATTTTTATTTGAATATTTTTATATGTCTGGAATAATAACAGAAACATCCTGCTGTACAAATTTTGAATGATAAACCGAAAAGTTTCCACCCCCAAATAAGTTGTGCAGTTGTCTGTCTGTTTGTTTGCCATTTCTACAAAAAGAGTTGTATGAAATTTGAGTTCAGTACAACAAACGATTAAAGCAATAAATTTTAACATCCAAATATGTAGTGTTACAAATAAATTCCGCACTCCAAGACCGTTTCATTTTCCTTTACTATGCACGCGAGCTTTTAATGAACCGACTTTTTTATTTACATTATAAATTTTGAAACCCAGAACCACGGCATAAATTTAATGTTCGTACTATATTACACATGTAGTTTTATTTATTATATTCAAAAGTATAAGTCCGTAGTAATGATAGTATTTAGAGTCCCCAAAAATTGATCTGAGAAAATCGTTATTCTTTCCTCCTTTGGTTTTTTAATTACTGGCTGGAAAAATAATATTTTATCAGATCCTTGCTACAACCTACATTTTTCAAAAAACTTTGTCTCGAAACTGCTATTTTCGTAATCTCCTTTACACATACAGCATTGAGGGATATGAAAATGTCAAACATACGATCTGCTCCTGCCAGGGATGCGCTTGACAATACTTCGCTGGTAGTTAAAGCGGAATCTAACTAAGCTGTTCAAGTTAAATCCACGTCTATTTATCTGCAAATACAGCCCGGAGCTGTTGATGAGCCAATAAATGTTCGAGGCATATATATAATATACCTACCAATAACAAAGCCATATCCTTCTTATGGGGTAAACCTCTGCCTGTGTTCGAGAATACTCCTGTAATTAAACCAAACCGTATTATTTCAATGATAATCCCTTCCCTCACTCACTGTTTGCTATCTTAATATTGTGATGATGTCTATGGTATTAATAGAATTAGGAATATTTTCAAAGGAATACATACGTCCTTGTTAAACAAAAAGATATATGGGATTTGAATGATGCCTCATAAATTACTCTACAGATGCCCAAAGTCTAAGATTAAATTATGTATGAGATATCTCTAAAGACTTTTAAGATATTTTCCATCCAAGTATATATTCTTTTTTAACAACTTTCCGAGAAAAGTTTATATAGAAGTGCCCTAATATTTTAACGTTAAGGTGAAGTGCCCAAATGTGAGACCCATTTTGAAAATATATTGTAATACTCACAAAAATAGCAAATTTTCAAATATTAATAGCCTTGTTGAATAATCATGGAGTCTATTTTGACAAGCAAATAATAAAAGTACATTTTTACATACCAGTTTTGTAAAACAACAATAATATTACAAATAATAGTAACTGAAAAGAAAACATCTGTAATATGAGACCGAATATGTATAATACAATATACATACAGGGTGTGGCGTGTATAATCTATAAAAATTAAACTACAGCTTCCTAAAGATATTTGTAATAGAAACAAATCGTCGTTGAAAGAGAAAGATACTTCTCAATTTTTGGGAAATTTTTTAATGCAAAAGTACAAACTAAGAAAAATAGATATTTAAAAAAAATGATGTTTTCTTATTATAATAATTAATAGTAAGTAATTATATCTTAAATGCATTGTTATTTGCAAACCACATCCGTAAGCATCTGTAGTTGCCAACTGCATACACTAAACAAACTCCATTAAATTATGGAAGAAAATGAAATAAAACTTACCATTTCTAGAGAAAATATTGAAATTGATCCCCATTAACGCGGATAAGGCATGGCACCGACGCACCCAATTTTGGCGAATTCTTTGCCAAATTCCAGGTATTTCCCTAATTGTGACAGCAGCTTCAAGTATACGGTTTCGCAATTCTTCCACCGTAGCAATTGGAGTATTGTAAACTCAAGTCAAGTCCAATCCATCGCTGATGAAACATTTCATTCAAAAATGTTGCTTCTCGAGTACTGTGTGGAGGAGCCCCATCTTGAAGATAAAACATGCGTGCCACATCGACCAATAATAATTCAGGCAACCGGTTCCCCAAAATGTCAGCATATGTTGGTCCATTTAGTCGTCCTTCAAAGAAATAGGAACCCCACAAATACATCGCCTATTATGCCAACCCAAACATTTACCGAGAACCGATGTTGAAAGTGAGTTTCCCTAATCGCGTGAGGATTTTCATCAGCCCATATGTGCATATGATGGAAATTCACTTCATCACGGGTAAATGTCGCCTCATCTGTTACACAAACATAAGCATAAAAGTCTACTTGATTGGCACATTGCCGTAAAAACCATCTGCAAAAACGCATTTGTTGATCACAATCCGGGGGTAAAATCGGTTGAACTGGTTGAAGATGATAGGGGTGCAACAGTTGGCGCCTTAAGATGCGATGTACGGTACGAGATGAGGTTCCTACTTGCTGTGCATGTCGTCGAGTACTAATTGTGAGGTCTTCGTCAAGATTTTCCCACACTGCATCTTCAACATTAAGGTTCGCTTGCTGACCACGTCCTTCTCCTCGAGGAATAACACTTCCCGTATCTCGCAGCCGCTGAACGCACTGTAGGATTGTATTTGCACATGAGGAGTGACGTTGTGGCCATCGTTCCCGGTACAACCTAGTCGCGGCGAGCACATTTTCTCCGGCTGCACCATACAGTAACACCATATCTACACGTTCGGAAATAGTAAATGCATTGTTTTCTCGGTTCATTGTAAAATTAGTTTGTGCACAAACTAAAAAATTAAGCAAAGTAAGGAATAAGAATCTCGTTTTTAATGTAATCGGCACGCTATTCTTATTTTTTTACTTCTTTATAAAAATTACACTGTCACTATCGTGGAATTACAAAATAGAAACTTTTCTGGAATCTTTAACTTTTTAACACTGGTCGATGGACGATGCTTAATATTTAATAATTAAGTGAATAATGAATTCAATACAAATATAAAATAAGTTGTCTGCACAATTTTTTTGACAATGTATTGTAATGTAATATTAGGTTATACCGACTTAAATTATAAGGTTGCATCTCGGGTCGCATAAAAACATTTCCAAAGTTTTTAATAAATAACACAGTATCGGCCTTCATTTTCGTTGAATAAATGAACTTTAATTTACAAAAAAAAAACGCGAAGATAGAACTTTTTCGTATAAGAATTTTCTATTACAAATATCAACAGGAAGCAGTAGTTTATTTTTTATAAATTATACACGCCACACCCTGTATATTTCAAATAACATTATTTTTAGTAAAATAACGACTTAAAATGCAAGATAAAGTAAAACCTTTTAAATTATTTTAATCTGTCTTTTTGCATATTTAATTGGGCACACCTTCTGCACCACAACCCTCATAGGCCCATCGGTACTGTTCGTTGTAATCGTCTGCCGAATACAAGTCTCTACAAAAGAAACACTGTGCATCATAGTTCTCCTCGCCATCACTGGCATCATCAAAAACAACTTCCATGTTACTCTCATCAGTCGAACTATCACTTAAATCAACTTTCTTCTTTTTCTTCAACTGCTTAGTATCTTTTGATGTGTCATTGTTCACTTTTTTATAATCATTAAACTTGTCACTTTTGCATCTTTGCTGTTTTTATATGGAATCTATTTTAATGCATTGTTAAGTCATACTCATATGGAGAGGACGTAATCAAAGTGTCACTAGAAACTTTTGAAGTTCCTGGACGTGGATGATTTATAGCGTCTTTTAGTCTTTGAAATCTCTTGAAGTTCCTAGGCGTAGACGATATGTAACCTCTTCAGTGTCATTAGAATCTTTTGAGGTTTCTAGACATGGATTTGAAGTATTTTCAGTGATTTCCCCTCAAGGCAGTATTGAACTAATTCATGTTCGATACTTTTGCCCAGAGTATTTGCGCAGGAGAAAATTTTTTGTTTTTAATATAATATTCAAGGGTATCTTTTGGAACATTAAAATGTTTCGCCGCTGTTTTCTAGACATATCTTCTGACTGTTTTAATCGCCAATTCCATTTGTTTTTTGTTATTTGTTCCGTTTTTCATTGCGTTTAGGAAAAATCCGCTAGATTAGATTTTTTAATGTATTGCCTCCATTTAGAGACGGCACCAAAGCAAGCGTACTTGTTAGTAGTTCTAATATGTTTTGTTGTGTTTTATAGAGAAATTTATATAAACTTTGCCCAGAGCGTCAATCTTTCTCGATTTACTGACGGAATTAAAATTTCTCTGTATAAATATTTTAAAAATAATAATAATAATCCACATTAAAAACTTATAATTTATTTTGACAATCTGTTAAATGATGTTTACCAATTTACGATTATTTTTTATTCAGATATTGGAATTATCTGCCTTTCTAGTTCATTGCGTTGATTTTTCTTAAGACCTAATTTCGCCTTTGAAGTGGCTCAAATCAAATCATTAAAACAAATGTTACGATCCTGTTTGGGCCACTGAAAGTATTATAAAGTAATTTCTATATTTTTTCTTCGCAAATAAAAATATTTCATAATGTAATCATGTATATTTGAAACTGAAAATATGTTAGCACTATGCTATTATATAAAAACGAATAAAAATATTTAATATCTTCATATATAACGTTCCTTTAAAAGATTTGGATATAAATAGGTTACATACCTTTTAGACTTTGCCGCCCTAGTTCTTTCAAAGTATTTTTATTAAAAATACCTCTCAGGATTAAATTAGAATATGTCTAGAAATTTACTGTACAAGGTTTCATATTACATGGTGTTTGCACTTACGGAAAAGTTTATAATTTTAAAAGTTTGAAAATTACGTACATGGATATATTGTCACAGCTATGCAATACTTATTATTGTAGAGAGACATTCATGTAATATTTTATATCATCCTGTCTGTTTTACTTTTGAATTTACGAAAAAAAAAATGTGTAGAAATAAAGTTTTAGTATATTTTATAGTTAAAAACAGTACTTAGAAATGTAATTGAAGTACACTCAAAAGAAAACTTGTTCTATCCGACTTGTTAAAATTCTAACGACATAAAATTGTGTCAAAATGTGTTCCCATTAAACTAAAAATGAATACGCTTCTTTACCATTCTTTAGAAGGTCAAGCCAAAGTCAAATTTCTTTTTAGAATAGAGTGTATGAATATATTAAGTTACTTTTTATCTTTTTCCTAATGTCATGTATCGATTTTATTTTTAGCTATACATAATTTTAATAAGGCCCGAAAGAAACATAAGGCAAAGTATGATGCCTATGCGCTACAGCGCGATCAACAAAAGCTCCACCACAACAGGATCGGGCAGCATGATGGCGGCTGTAATGGTGACAGCAGCAACTTGTGACCAAAAGCAGCAGATTCAGAAACATGTCTCTCCTATAGAAAAAGCACCTGATGGTAAGTTCTCACTAAGTGTTAGTAGCCTTAGAAATTAACAATTGCTATATAGAAATAACATTACTAGGGACCCTATAATACTTCAAGAATTGGTCGAGAAACACAATTTTTGATCAATAATTCAAGAGCAATTGAAGATATAAACTTCAAACTTGGTACAAGTGCTTTATAGCCTCTTTGCTACATGATTGCGTATATATCACGACGTAAAATGTCTAGAGGTAACTCTAGATGCTAAAAGCATGTACACAAAGCTTTAAAAAAAAGGAAAAATATATTTAATGGCAACCAAACTAGCAATAGGAACAACCTAAATCCACACAGAGTACTATGGTGAGGCCATGGTTACATATATTTCTCTAATCTGGTGGCCAAAAACCTCCAAAACTGCCATATTTGTATGCTGAGAAAAGTACTCTAACTGAAGCAGTGAAAACCATTCATAAACGTTCGCCTAGAGACATCTTCATTTAGTGGAAGTAGGAATAAGACAGCTTTTGAATAGCCCAAAGACACATTAGCGTAGCGAGTCCTCTGCTCGAGATAATATGTTTTCAATGTTGAAATTTGAAAGGTTCTACAATCCTCAGTTAAACTCGAACGGTAAGGCAGAATTTGCCTGTCATCATTAGCATACTGATACATCCAAAACTGGCAATGAAATTGGAGCAGGCTCTAACTGCATTTCAAGCAGTACATGTAGGTGAAATAACAAGAGGAGGACATATAGAGGTTAAAAGGTTCTAATAGACATACAATAATAAAGGCGATGGCAAGACACGGGATTATTTCAAAGCTGTACTGGAACTGCCTCTGGTGACTTCTTACTTACGCTCCATAAGGTAACACTGAAATTGGTGTCAAGACATGAAGCGCTATTCGTCCTTGAAGCAGATACTGTAGGAAGTAGGGATCTGCAGAAATTTTTGCAAGTCCTTTATAGTGGATGAGTGAAGGAATATGAGCAATGAAAAAGCATATATAAATTTTTACAGGCTATGTACCCGTCTTTAGAATACCATAAAAGATAGAAACATTATCATAATTCGATGGATGAAACTACATCAGTTGCATTGGAACTACATATCAGTGCAAAGCAAATTATGGACTTTCTAGCTGGTCACCGTAATCTGAAGATACATATCTACACAATGTGGCTGACAATGGTAAAGCCATCTGCAGACTGTACAATAAGAACGAAACAGTTTCAATTCTGGAAGATATTTTTTTATGCGTTCAGCTATATAAGGAAGTCTATAGTTTCATTAGAAATATTGCTAGAAAAACAGCAAAAAAGATGTACCATACTTTCATTAGCTTTATTCTGAAAAATGATAGCCAGCTGCGGAAACAACTGAATTTTAACGTCTCTATAACGGTTTGTCAAAATAATTGACATTTTGTACCTACCTATTATATCTATAACTAATAACACAGGTCAACATTTGATCTAAGCGGGAACACCGTAATCGGTATAGGCTACTACGGGTTTTTGGGGTCGCTGATTACGATGAGAGGGTCAGTTAACCTCTATCACGTCAGGTTCAAGGTCATTTGAAGGTCAAATGCAGAAAAAGCCATGAAAAATAAAAAATCTGAAAAAAATCATGGATATGTTTTTGAGGTCGGACAATCCGAATCTGAGGTCAGCCAAGCTCCATAAAGTCAACGTCAAGGTCATTTGAAGGTCAAATGCAGAAAAAGCCGTGAAAAAATCTGAAAAAAATCATGTATATTTTTGAGGTCGGATAATCCGAATCTGAGGTCAGCTAAGCTCCACAAGGTCAAGGTCATTTGAAGGTTAAATGCAGAAAAAGCCGTGAAAAAATCTGAAAAAAATCATGAATATATTTTTGAGGTCGGATAATCCGAATCTGAAGTCAGCTAAGCTCCACAAGGTCAAGGTCATTTGAAGGTCAAATGCAGAAAAAGCCATGGAAGTCTGAAAAAATCATGGATATGTTTTTGAGGTCGGAGAATCCAAATCTGAGGTCAGCTAAGCTCCACAAGGTCAAGGTCAAGGTATTAGAAGGTCAAGTTCAAAAGAAAATTTTTAACCGATAACATTTTTTAGTTGTTATTCTTCATGTTTTTTATATAAACCCTTACTTCTTCCATGTGTTCTACAAGATTTATACTCATATCACGCACTTTCGCTTGAATCATCGCGCCTATTCAGTTACATATCACTGATCCGACAATAATACCGTAAAATCAGTATATCGAAGAACATTTTCTGCGGGTTATATGTGGCTACCGTTCTATCTCGTATGAGGTTACATGCTTACTAGCAGAAGAGGCATCTATATAGCTACTAATAAAAGAAATAACAAACAATTTCCGTTGAAAGCAACCAATCTATCAAAATGGAGATATCGTAGGAAAAGAGGAAAAGACTCAGACCATGGATCTATGGCAAATAGGATGAAAGGAATCACCTAATGGAAGAGGGATGCACCGATTGATTAAAGTTATCGGTAGCTGGTGTAGAAGAGCACATGGCGAAGTTGATTTCTTCTGAACACAGTTGGAAGAATAGAGGATCCAGAGAATGTGATTGAAGTGATGTTGTCTTCGCCAACAAATTGGTCAGCTGAGCAAGTTTCGCAGCAACTGCAATAAAGAAACTGAAAGCAGAAGAACGCAGAAGAGCGAACGTGTAGAATAGGCATTTATCCTATTTTCACTTCGAAAAGTAATGCTTGACTTCAGACTTTTCCATGGCTTTTTCTGCATTTGACCTTCAAATGACCTTGATCTTGACCTTGTGGAGCTTAGATGACCTCATATTCGGATTGTCCGACCTCAAAAACATATCGATGATTTTTTTCAGATTTTTTCATGGCTTTCTCTGCATTTGACCTTCAAATGACCTTGACCTTGACCTTATGGAGCTTAGCTGACCTCAGATTCGGATTGTCCGACCTCAAAAACATATCGATGGTTTTTTCAAATTTTTCCATGGCTTTTTCTGTATTTGACCTTCAAATGACCTTGACCTTGACCGTGTGGAGCTTAGCTGACCTCAGATTCGTATTGTCCGACCTCAAAAACGTCCATGATTTTTTTCAAATTTTTTCATGGCTTTTTTTGCATTTGACCTTCAAATGACCTTGACCTTGACCTTGTGGAGCTTAGCTGACCTCAGATTCGGATTGTCCGACCATATCCATGATTTTTTTCAGATTTTTTCATGGCATTTTCTGCATTTGACCTTCAATTTACCTTGAACCTGACGTGATGGAGGTTAACTGACCCTCTCATCGTAATCAGCGACCCCAAAAACCCCTAGTAGCCCATACCGATTACGGTGTTCCCGCTTAGATCAAATGTTGACCTGTGTAATTATAACATGAATATTTACAGTAACCAAGAAACACTAGATATGATTTTAATTTATGGAGAAGGCTAAAGCTGCCAGGTATTTATAGGTGCCAACATCGTTTCCCGCAGAGACAACTTCCACAGAAAAATTTTTCGAAAAGTTAGCCAGGAATTTGGCGGCAGATGGAAGTTTTCAAAAGAAAAGAAGAGTTTTTAAACTCAGAAGGGCAAGAGATGAAGAACATTCGTTAGAGATGTTAAATGGTCTGCTAGATCTTTGGGTCTCGCCCCTATAGATTTCTTTCTTTGGCCTTACCTAAATGATATTTATCTTAAAAACAGAATAAGAGTAGAATATCGGAGATTAAATGAAGAAACAGTATAATGTGTTTGTAGAGAGGGTGTGATATACATAGCTATTCTGTGTTTGGAAGCAAATGGAGGTCATTTTGAACATTTGAAATAAGCATTGTTTTGAATTGTTATATTATTATCGTATTAAAAATAAAATATCTTACTTTAAAAAACATAATAACTTGTTTCCGCAGCTGGTTATGATTTTTCAGAATAAAGCTACGAAAAGTAGGGTTCATCTTTTTTGTTGGTTTTCTAGTAATATTTCTAATGAAACTATAGACTTCCTTACACAGCTGAACGCAGAACAAAAATATCTTCCAGAATTGATAAAAAAATATAAAGTGTGCCATTTGAATAAAAACAGTTGACTATAGCAATTTTCACATATGTTACCATGGAGACGATCTAATAATGTCATTTGATAGAGATTGAGCGGCGATTTAAAAATATATAGGGTTTGTCATAGGTATTTGTTAAAATAAAAGAGAGACAGAGCTGCGAATACCAAACTGAATCACTCGGTATATCATATATGAATATATTATAATCTTCTGGAAACAAACTACCAAAAGAATTTTTAACATGAAAATCTAGTGAAGAAGCTTTTAGACATGATGAAAACAACAGTAACACAACAAGCATATTATCTGAAATTTGGGAGCCTACCACTCTTGCTACCTATACTTATTAATATAATATATAATGGTACAAAAGCAATTCCCTCATATCTACAAGTAAAATCTAAACAAAGATTAGTAGTAGTGTCACAATTAAGATGAGACTAAATTTTAATTAGTATCGATAATTCCAATTAATGCTTTTGTGCCTCTGGATTTTTCCCGTAGATTGGCTCATTCAGGTTAAAAATTCTATATTGCTCAAATTTCGATTGCGCAGCACTGCACCAAGTTTTAAGTCTCCCCAAGTATATCCAATGGTTCTTAAATAGCTCAGCGCTACAAGAAAGTGAGCTAGGTCATGGACCGTACCAGTAAATTCTACAGTGTTTTAACCCGCTGAATCCAAATCTAAAGTTAGAATTTCCGGATTAGTTCAATGTCTTAACATAAAAAAAAACTATCCTAGGAAGCGGTTTTCGAGATTTCAAATTGACTTAAGTGGCCACTGACTGGAAAAACAATGGAATTCACGATCTCATTACACCACAATTCCATAAACATTTATCCTCGTAATCCCATAACCTCTTAACCTCTTAATTCCATAACCCCATAACTCCAGATAACCATAACCTCGTAATCCCATAACCCGGAATGTGCAGGAGTGTAGAATCGTGAAACTCTGAGTTAACATGGATTACATATATTAGAAGTTCAGAACTATATAATTCTATGTAATCCCGCCATCCCAATACTTGGAACATGCAACCCCAATGATATTATGGTCTGAGCACGCATACTTCTATCAGTTAGTCATCTGGACATTTTTTTCTTTGCATCTAGTACCATAATATAAATCTGTAGGCCCCAGAATATGTCTTGCATGCCCCAGGTTAAAGGTCTGCGGAGTTATAGTAGGACAAGTACATCCTAGCACTTCCCGGGTTATGGGGTTAAGGAAACCTTCCAACTAATGGTCATGGAGTTTCGGACCCATGGTAAGTATATAAGTCCATGTTCCCACAGAACTTGGACATCTCGGGCCATGGGGCTAGGGGGTTATGAAGCTACATGGTTATGTCGTTGCCTTATCGGTAAAACCTGGAAACTGAAGCCAAGTATGTCATACTGGATATATACATCGATAGTAAGACCTAGGATATTTCATGGAGCCGTGGTATGGTAGCAAAAAGCACAACAGACCACAGCGGGGAAAAAACTGAATAAAATGCAGAAATTGGCTTGTTTAGGTATAACGGGGGCAATGTCATCAACCCGGACAGCTTGGCTAAAAGTTATGCCAAATCTACTATCGCTTCATGGTGATGGTTTGCAGCTTCTCTCCACTCAAGAACAATAACGACTAGAGAGGTAGTCCTTACTCCAGGATTATGAAAACATCTATGTCGGAACAATCTCTGGGGATGATTCCAAGATTTCACCTTCACAAGCAATTTAAAATTCGTATCAAAGCAAATGGACGAATAGTTTGACACCCTCGAAAGATAGAGCCTGGTATGGTTTACGGACGGCTTCAAAACGGCCAGGGGCGGTGCAGGAGCATATGGACTCAGACCCAGACGAAGTGTAAGCTACAATCTGGGGAGGTTTTCCACTGTATTTGAAGTAGAAGTCTTCGCAATAAGGAGGATGAACTTGTTAGGAAGGGATCCAAAACAAAGTTCATTGGCCCGGATCCCTTCTGTGGCACATCTCACATCTTACAGTGTGGTCAGGGGGGCTCTGGGCAAATGGACTGCGTTAGAACATAGGAAATACTGGGCTTCAAGGTCGGGGTAAAGCAATGCGAAGGAGTGTCCTTTACAGAAAACAACGAAGAACGAAGTAGAATGACGCTCCTGGGAAAACACTGTCTGAAATCCAAGGAGCTGAGAGTAGTGTCGGCAAGGAAGCTTTTATTAAAAGAACAAAAATATTTGCTAAGTAGGTTTGAATAGTGGAACGCAGATAAGGCCACAATGCTATGGGACTTGAATAGAACTGAACCACAGATTCAGAAGAAGAAGAAGATAGACTTAATTCATCCGCGCTTCATAATTTTACATCCTCGCACGCCCCGTGTTATGAGGTTAAGGAAACCTTCAAACTCACAGTCATATAGTTTCGAACCCATGATGTATAAGTCCATATTCTCATAGAGTTTCGTGGTTCTAGTTTAGGGTTATGGAGTTAAGGGATTATGAAGGTACAGAGTTATGGGGTTATGAGATTATGGTGTCATGAGATCATAAATCAAATTTTTGCCAGTCACTGACTACTCAAGTCAGTTTTAAATCTTGAAAACCGCTTAATAGAAGACTTTCTTGTCATGATGTGCAAAGGTCATCCTACTTTTTTGTGGCGGTTTTTAATTGATCAAAAACTATGGTTCGCATAAAAAACTTGAAAGTCTGAAGATTGATTCCAGGGAAAAATGGTCTTGTTTTTCTTCGTTTTTCTATTCGCTACGGAATTGAATTTTTAAAGTTCTGGCGAATGTGCCAGTATTAGTAGAAATAATTTTATATATTTATGTTTTTTGCTAAAGGAACATTGAAAATGTTAATTTCGCTTAATTAAAATATCAGATATATTTTCCTTTTGTCTAATTTAGGAAAACGCAATAGTAATAACAAAAAAGAAGGTAAGCAGCAAAACGAAATTATTATGAAATCAGACTAAATTTAGTTTGAACTTTTAGTTGCCTAAATCTTACTAACTTATTGTTAATAATGTTAATATTTATCTTCTGTTGCTTTTAATATATTTATCTGATATATTCCATACATTTCTACTAAATAATTGTAATGTTTAAATAATTTAAAACATTTTACAGCAATTTAAAAAAATAAGAAATGTGGATCAGCCTTGTTGTCAATTATAATTGAAATAACACATTTGTACTGAAATACAAGGTTTCTTTATATAAAATTATGTACGTATATTTTTCCTTAAATATGTATAACGATGATTTACAAACCTTAATTTGCAGAACTTTCACACAATATTAGATGCTATTGATGTTCTGAAAAGTAATTATTAAATGAAACTGTGTTTATAGTGCATAGGAAATGCTTTTATAACTATCCAGATATCTGAACTTTACTTTGACAGAACTTTCACGAAATTTAGATCCTATTAATTTTTGAAAAATGATTATTAAATGGAAGTGGATTCATAGTGCAAAGGAAATGTATTATTTTAACTATGTAGGTATTTAATTCCCCTGCTCATATTCTTTAATTTGAATTTAAAATAATTTCAGTATTAAAATATAATTATTTATTACATTGACAAAGAACTTCGGTGATCCATCTGAACATTTTTCAATAAAATACTTATTTTTTCATTTTTTAAATTTATTCTAAAATAATTCATAAAAAAAAATTCATAAATTATGTCTAAAGCTAAAATCCATCGGGTAAAACTTTATTTAAAAAGACTACATTTTCAGCCTTAAGTAGGAAGGACACTCGGTATAACAGCTCTCCTTATAATTGCTCTATAAAACAGTAAATTTTATTATCCCGTTTCGTGGTGGTGGCACATTTATGCTCAATAAGACCGATTGAGAATCGAATATTTTATTCCAAATTCGACTGACTCATGTATCATCTTGAATTAATCTGACGTTAAATCTTTTAGAATACATGAATATGCTCTATCCCTGCTACATTATTTAATTTAAAATTTCGACGGTTCTATAATATGAGGGCAATTACAGTAACAGGTTTAATTTTTCAAGGGTAAAGTCAATTTAAAGTTGGGCATGTTATAATCAATAATTAAATATTTGAAGCTTCTACCAAAAATCAACCTGTTTTGAGAATTCTGTTTTATATCCTAATATACTTCGGATGTATAAAAATAGAAAATGTTCAAAACGACATCCAATAATTGAAATTAATAAATAAGTAAACAGGTAAAAGACAGGGTAAAATAAAAATATTTTGTAAATATAATGTTTACTTTCGATATATCGACTATTTACTTAGAGAAGTTTAATTTTATATCATCATTAACGTAACGTCATGTATCAAGGGGGCTCATATTTTAAAAATATCTTTTAGTTATAGGTATAACAAATAGTGTAAAATTGCCAAAGCAAACATTTATTTTTCATGAAACACTATAAATTTTACATACGTAATTGCTATGAAAATTTTTCGTTTTAGAAGAAATATAGAGTATTTGGTGTACACACAATACTTGAGTAGTTTTTGATATATTCGTCGATTTACTAAAAATTCCCACTACTAGTTCCAGAATTACTTTACACTTCCTTAGCCTTAGCTTTTACCTCGCAACTTGCTAGAGTAGGGCAATCAGTCGGTGCAACTTAAGCGCGGATAATTGTTAATAACAAATACCGGAATATAATAAAATATCTATAATCAATTGAAATATACGCGGCAACATCTATAGCGTAGAAATAAGATTAACAGCAACTAAAACTGGTTCATTACACATGTCTGCGGTCTCATAATCTACAGATTATTTATTTTTGTCGTTTTCTTAATAGTCATTATGACACCCTACTAATGAATACGTGTTTACTCTACGAGCCATTGCCAAAACTAACTTTATTTTTGTTTATTTCAACACCATTATGAAGTTTATAAACTAAAAATTATTTGACAAATGTATATAAGAGAAACTTGTAACATTTTTAATGTCCTGTCTTCCCCTAATTTTTTGTCACTTGCTAGGAAATGCCTTGCGTATACAAGGTATTCTACAAGCTCTATGGCAAACTTTGACAGATAGTATCAGGGTTAATTTCAAACATTTTTTCGTATGTGAACATAGATTCGTTTTTGTTTAGAAGTTACAAAGATTTAAAAAATATAATTTCATATTTCAATCAAAATAGCCTGATAAATAAAAATGATGGTTGCTATAACAATAATTATTATTTGTATCATTTTGTTTATTCATTTGACACTTAGCGTTAAAGTGCTAAATATCAATTGACCATTCCATTCATTCCATTCAATACACTTGGGTAACTATTTTGAACTGTTCTAATACTGTCCGCTGACAGAACCAAAACAAGCCTATTGTCTTTGTACCTATATCGGTAGTCCTATGGGAACACCCGACAAGCAGCCAGAGAATACCAACGAAGATACTCAAATAGATATCAACCTGCCCACATAGTCTTTAGTGCATCATTTTGTAGACTTCGGGAAGAAGGTAATCCCGCTCCAAAAAAAGCCATTCGTCATACTGAAGTGAATGTACAAAATGAAGAAGATATGATAGACGCTGTCATAGACAACTTTTCAATTAGTGTTTGTAAATAATCTTAATTTATTACCGAATATGGTATGGCGTGTATTGAACAGAAAAACGTTACACCCGTTTTATCGCCAAAATGTACAAGCGTTACATGTGGGAGATGCTCCTCAGCCATTAGAATTTCGTCGCTGGTTACTTCAACAACATGCACAAAATTATAGATAGGAAAACACCCTTTTTGATTTCATTGATGATGTAGGGCTTAATATTGTTCAAAACATGTGGTATCAGCACGATGGTGCACCACCATATGAGGGAGAAAGGTAACTGCTTGGTAAAATGATCATTTCCCGAATAAGTGTCAAAGTCAAAAAGTCAAAAAGATCTAAGAGCATGGCCATCTTATTCCCCAGATCTACTTCTTTGTCTACCATGTTGAAATCACTACCCATCAGCAGTTATTGAAAAGTATTCGAGATGCAATTAACCAGATAAGAAATGATCCAAATTTCATTCATCGAGTGACGGAATCTTTAGTTCGCCGATGTGAAGCTTGCATTCGAGCCGAAGAAGGATATTTTGAACAATTTTTATAGTCTTAAGAATTGTTAATTTAGTTAATAAAGGTTAACTAATGTTTAAACTTTAAACATAAATAATAATTATTGTTGTAGTAACCATCATTTTTATTTATCAGGCTCGTAGATTGAAATATGAAATTATACGTTTTAAAATACTTGTAACTTCTAAACAAAAACGAATCGGACCTCTATGTTCATATAAGAAAATTAACCTAGCACTATCTGTCAAAGTTTGTCATTGAGCTTGTAGATCAATCTGTATAACACATATTAACATACATAAAATGTATAACATAGGTATATATAAAATTTCAACAATTTTATTAACTTTAGAAGAAAATAACAACCTATAAAAACCGTTGTCGTGAATTATACGTATATCAAGTTAATTTGTTTCATAGCTTTCATAACCCTTTTTGCTTTTTCTCCCCCTGGTAATATAACAGAAAGGTCTCCTTCCTCATTCCTAAAATTTTCTGAACCTTCCCACTGTAAATTTTATATTTTTTCCTTTACACAATTTTTCGATCTGGGAAGAAATAAATTAAAGTATCACTATCTTTCTTTTCCAGATGTTCTTTACGAAAAACCCCACACAAAGGACACCAGTACTCAAACTTCCCCTCATTCTTCCAACAATACTCTAAACCACTCCACGGACCATATTCCGAAAATGAACAACAACTACAACATAGGAAACGGCCCGGTAACTATACCTCAAGCATCGAAGATTAAGGATCTCTCGTTATAGCAGACGCCAGTGAGCAGATCGTCGAGCTTAAAGCGTAAGCCAGTACAGGTTTAAGTTGTATAACTGAATACATTCGAGAAAAGAAGAGACATTTCAAGATAGCTGTGTAAATATTAATCGAATAGAATTTGTTATACTTAGTGTTAAGACTGTATCCAAATTTAGTAGGTTGTTATCACTAAGCGTAAATCATTTACCAGAACTTCTTGTTGGTATTAATACAGTGCTCCTTTTATTAAGCATATAGCCTGTGGACGAAAACGTGAGCTGCTATTAGCTGCTCTGTCAAAAAGTTAGTTCTTAGATTTTAACCAGTTTGCAGTCAAAGCACGCTAACGTTTTCAAATGCAAGAGCTTCCGCATATTGAAAGGAATAAGTATAAATAATATTTCAAACTTAATGTTGAAATAAAAGATAAGTTAAAAGCAGGACTTCGTCAACTATAACAATATTTTTTTCGATTATTAAATTAATATAAAATTAAATTCTGAAATATCATTTGAATAGGAATGTTAGAAACCGTTTTTCTTCTCAGAAATGAAGCAAGTTATACAGGGTATCTCAGAATATATGGGCAATATCTCGGATTTATACAGGGGACATTAAAATAACATGACAAGTAATTATAAAAATTTTCTCTAGAGGGCGCCCCGACAGAAATACAGGCTCCTAAAGGACGCCCCCGAAAATCGTT
This sequence comes from Anoplophora glabripennis, assembly GCF_000390285.2. Taxonomy (NCBI): domain Eukaryota; kingdom Metazoa; phylum Arthropoda; class Insecta; order Coleoptera; family Cerambycidae; genus Anoplophora; species Anoplophora glabripennis. Next base: position 133,049 of record NW_019417794.1, read on the forward strand.
TTTTTAATAATAACTAAAATATTTTGTGTAATTTATTATTTTTTAATACGATGGACAATAGAGGATCCAACAATCTTCAATTCGCAGAGCTAGGGAATGCATTACATTAGAAGGAGCTCATGTTGAACCGTTATTCAAAATTATGTAATAAAAATCATATTAAACAAAAATAATTCAGTTCATTTTAGCGATATCAACATATAATGCCTTCTTTTAGATTAAGGTTCTAAAAATATTGTTTTGGTAAAGGGTGTAAAAAAATTGACATTATTGTGCTATAGTTAGTCCGTCCCTTGCAAATTAAATAAACCAAATTGTTTTCACGGGTCAATTTTTAAGGAGTCTTATCTGTTATCCATCGTATTAAAAAATAATTGTTACATAAAGTATTTTAAGTTATTAAAAAAAATCGATTTTCAAGGGTGTCCTTTAGGGGCCTGTATCTCCGTAGGGGGGGACCCTCTAGGGAAAATTTTTATAGGAACTTGTCATATTATTTTAATGTCCCCAGTATAAATCTGAGAGATTGTCCACATATTTTGGGACACCCGGTACAATGCTAATCATTTTTAATTTTCCGGTAAGTTTCGAAAGACAAACGGCATTATTTATCACTTTTTAGTTTCTAAGGATGCAAAAACAATTGGTCTTACTTAACTTATTACCTATCTACTTTTTACTCATCACAGTAGAAGACAATTTCGAAAAATAATTCAATCTAAAATTTTTGTTTCAAAGAACATAAATATACTTTGTTCATTTTCAGATGACATAAAGTTTTGAAGAAAAAGTAAAATGTTTTCACTGAAAGGTAATTTTATTCTCTTTTTGTGAATATGATGGAGTACCTTTTTTAACATTAAAAATTGTAATTTATTACTTTTGCAAATTGTTACAATATGCATGATAATAATGAACATAAAAAAAATGACAGTATAATCTAACAATTTTTTTAATGGAACACCCTATATATTAGTTCATACTTAGCTTCGTTAAATTTTTTTCTTTTCAAAAATATATAATATGATTTTGATTTAGGACTTTTCGACATATTTCAGTTTAAAATTATTTTTGAAAAAACAAGAGGGAAATTTATGTCTGACGGATCGGAGTGGCTATGGACGAGGCACCCGAAATAAACAAATGACTTTGACAGAAGCTTATTTATCATCATTAATTTATTTCCTATAACAAACTATTTTAACAAAGAAATAATGTTTAGATACTCTAGTATAGGACGAATTACTGTCAATGACCAGATATGCTCAAATACCTACACTGAAAAAAATGTAAGAAATATTTGTGAAGAAACTGTCTAATCTAAAATTCGTTACTTCAGTTCTGGTAAATAATTAAGAACTTGTTATCAAATACTATGTAACACAGGGTAAGATGTTTGTTTTTATTTTTTCAAACATGTTTAATGAGAACTATATTTGTGTTAGGGAATAATAGCAATTCTACTGACATGTTCTTTGTATGTGATCATTAGGTACTTCTCTTTACACATATACGTAAATAACTCTGTTTCCTATAAAACGTATTGCTTTGTATATTTCGGAAATTACATATATAAAAACCCATAAACAGTTTTTAATAATATATTCAAAAAGTGTCTTTTACTACACATTAAATCCCTCGAAAAACTGCTTTTTTCACATATTTTAAAATTTCTTAATGTTTGAAGTGTGTCCGCAAAACGACACTTAAATTCTGTAGTTTTTTTTTTTATCAACGAATGATTTTTTAGTTAGATACATTCTTTTCTATGTATACAGAACGTATAGAGATAGATTGTTCCAATTTTTTATGCAAAATAGTCGTTTTTTTAATATAAATCCGAAATGACCGAAATGACGACATCCATAATCCATAAATCATCAGAACTAATTTCCATCAACTCAAAATTACTTTCTTACCGACTTTTGTCCATAAATTTTGACGCTTGTCCTCAAATCTAACAAACAATGCATTTATTTACTTATTATAATATTTACTTTTGTTGTCCTATTAAAACAGTTGAACTGAAAATTTTTTTCTTTTTATGTTACGTGTTCAGAGATCTGACGGCGTCGACCGCGCTACTCTCTAGGAGCTGGCTTACCTAAGGTTCACTAAAGCTGTAGACAATGTCAAAAATTAGACGCACTCCCTCGAAACGAATGGTTAGATGGTAGCCTAGCTCTCTCTATATATCTATCCTTAAAATATTTTTCAAGAAATGTTGCACTTCTTTCTTCAGAGGTTATTATGTTTAAAAATGTATTAAACAGCGTCGATTTAGTTTTTTGTAGCTCTTTAAGAAAATTTTTCGAAAATATGATAAAAACGACCATTTTTCAGTGTATAATTAAAAATTAAACTAATGTTTTTAATTTATACGTATACGTATATGTACGTCACTTTTATTAATTTATTTTGTAACTAAATTGTATACAGGGTGTAAAAAAATGTTGGAAGTCTGTCAGAACGTAGTACATGGGCATTTGTATAAAACCTATCCAAGATAGCGTCCAAATCAAGAAATTTAATTCAGACAAAATTTATAATGGTGCTTAACAAACACTCTTGCGAGGTTTTGAAAATCAATTCATCTATCTCTACTAGATCTACTTGAAAGTACCATTAAAAATTAAATATAAACTGAATTTCCAACATAATACTGACTTCACCCACTGCTTCACAAAGCTCAGTGGATTTCAGCCTTTATTAAATAAATCATTAGCCCAAGTTTCGTCACTACGCTTCAAACATCTTCAGAGACACCGTAGATATTTGCCAACATTTCTATTCCACCATGTATAAGTTTTGTTATGTGGAGTTGTTTCCGGTTTAGTTATTATTTTTTACAAATAAATGCAATAAATATTAGATTTTTTATCATTTAACTGAATCTGTTCGACGATGATTTAGTTTTTTTCTTACTTAAGCACTGATTAAAGCATGCCTGTACATTTCCATTAAAATATTATAATTTTGGTTGTATAACAAAAGAAACTACATTTCAATTTTAGTAAAAGGAGAGTTTAGAGACGATAAGGAATCATTCACTGAATATTTTTTTATAAACTGATAAAATCTAACACAGAAATAATACAAAGCAATGGCTTTTTGGGAGACCTATCTGGTTCTACTTTAGAAATAATTGTAAATACCTACAAATTAATTGAAAGACAAGTCCTTGTATTCTGATAAGCTCAATATCATAATAGGAATAATTCTATACATATTTAATATGAATTGAATGCTTGTGATCATTAGGCTTAAACGGTCTGTGAATCTTATTTTATTACGAATGATAGACTGATACGTTTTAAGATTATATTCCTTATCATTATACCAAAGATTTTATAATTTTATTTAAACGAGATGAATGCATGTAGCTGCTGATAAAAAATTTTTAACATTACGACATTATTCAGCAATATTGAGCCCTACGTTGAATAGTGTACTAATGTGAAACATGAAATTATGTGTTACAAACCGTCATAGATATGTATTAACAATATTAACGCCATTTACCTATTTATTCATTCTTCAGGAATGCGCTGAATTTTGGAAAGTTTTCAAAAGGTTTGAACCTTAAAATTTAGCATTAATGATTTTCTAATAGCAAATTTTGTTTGTTGGATTTTCAAAGTATATATTTAAATTCTTTTGTTCATTTTAAATCTGTAAAGTTTAACGAAATGTCCTTCGTTAAAAAAATGTAATTTTGATAAGTATCTCATACAAGCTATTTTAATAATTTAACCAGTTTTGTATCTCCAATAATAATATAGTTAGCAATAATGCACACGTTGCATAATGCAAACGTTTTAGAAACTCAAAGAAACTGATTTGAAGTAAGTGTGAGAAGTGAAACTGAAAAGCTGAAAAAAACTCAAATGATCAAATAGTCTTAAAGGATCATAAGGAAATCCTCATCTCTTACTTCAAATTAGGTCAGGAGTGATATAATTTCAAATGAAAATTAATAGATCTCTTAAATAAGATTCTAGACATTTTATTCTAGAGGTATTTTGGATATGTCGTTGGTCACGAGTACAGACTTTTTCTGTTCATAAGTCGTAAATCGTTAATTTTATATATGTCCCACCAGGAAACAGCATTCTATAGTGGCCAAGAAACTTGAAAAAATTAACTCACTAGTGGGACAACATAATGAAAATATTTATAAACTTCTTGTACCTGTATTTATATCAAAAGTTCACATCAACTTTTCTAAATTTCTATTCTTTCTTGTACTTTTGAAGTCCATTCATTTTTTTAAGGAAAAAATGTAAAAAATATTAATGTCTCAACCATGAACAGAAAAATTCAGAAATTCACAGTTTCGAGGATTATATGTTACTCATGTTAATGCCACTGGTGTTAGTAAATAAAATAATTTTTAATTATTTTCTACAAGTATCCTATACAGATTACCTTACTTTCAATGGGATACACCATTATAGTGAAAGAATTGTGAAAAAACTCTGTTGATGGTATTCGCATCTAGAAAATTATTTTTGGTATCCTAAATTCAAGTTAAATTCAATACATATTTATGGCGGTATTAAATGTTGTAATATTGTACTATAAAATTGATATTTCTTAAGTAACGATAAAATTATCTAAAACCTAAGTAATTGCTAATGAAATAAATTTAACTGTAACAAATAATGTACCTGTATTCTAATTAGTGTTTTCAATGAAGCTCTTAATAAAGAATGTTGAATATGGCTCTGTGTTTTTTTTAATAGCATTTGAAAGAGAAACCAGCAAGCGAAAGATTGCAAAGCTATTCAACTTGTCCGTCATAATCCAGGTAATGGAGGAGTAAAAAGGGGGGCTTACTTCGAAAAAAAAATAAAGGGGCTTTTAAACTCGAGAGTGTAGCACAGTTTCGCACCCCAAATAACATCTTTATGCAGTGAAAAATAATTATTACAAAAATTACAAAAGGTTAAATTCTGTGTAACTTTCGTTTTAAACTATTTTTTTTAGACAAATAGTTTTCAAATTACAACAAGATAAAGTGGAATGTATGCATAAACGCGAGTTATCAATCCTGACAATAGCTGACTTTGCAACCCTTACAGTTTCATTGTTCTGCTAAACTTATAAATATGGGTCAAGTTCATTGTTTAACCAGTTATTGTCTAGAGGTAATACAGAGCTCATACTTTTGAGATTATTGTATTCATTTTGACTTTAATTCATCGATACTTTTGTGAAAGTTTTTAAATAAAAAGAAATTTTGTTTAAAAAAAAAACTTTAAAATTAAAACACCGCATACTACAACCACACATGATTGGTCTGCAGATATTCCAGTTTCGAAAATATTTAAAAAACCTGGATTGATACATACTCACTATGTATTCAAATTTAGTGATGCCTATGATGGACTAATAGGCCTAGACCAGGGGTCGGCAAGTAATTTTAGGTGGGGTCCGGATACTTTTGAAAATTTTTAACGAGGTCCAGAAAATAATTCATATTTCTTATTTTTTTATTTTAATTTGGACTCAAATTTAATTTGCTTACTAACCATTAAGAACTCACACACTCACACAATTGTAAAATGCTAGAAAAAATGATAAGATTGACACTTAAAAGTAAAAGACATTTTTTAAATAATTTATTTGAGTAATTTATACTTTCAAAAAATTTTTGGCGGTCCAGTATTTTACCTTTCGCGGTCCGGACCTGGACCGCGGTCCGCGAGTTGCCGACCCTTGGCCTAGACCTTCTTCAAAAAATCGGAGCTATCCTCGATTTCAGAAACGGATATCTAATTACAGACAGTATAAAAATTCCTTTATTTATTGAAGGAAAAACACTAATTCACCCTGACACCGACAATTATAAGAAAGAAAAGAAAAATATATATATATCATCCCACCAAGAACTGAAATTATAGCAAAGGTACCAGTAATGAAAGAAAGCGGAGAAGCAATAATAAATTCCATAGTCCTTAAAGACAAAATAGAAATACCTGCTGGAATAGTAAATATTGAAAACAGAACACTATAGATGCTAAATATTATGTACAATAACATATTATTTTCCACAGTCATGAAAATGGGGGGAAGATTGTTTACAGGGTGGTTAATTGTACAATTTTTACGTAAATTCACGTTTTTCGCTTATAATTTTTTTCCGTCCATTTCCACGAGAAAACAGTAAAGTACTTTTTTTCGTCTTTAAAAGACCTACAAAACTAGCCCAAAAGCGTAAAAAAAATATTGATTAGATCAAAAGTTCAATCAGAGGAAGTTTATTTATGACTTTTGAATTAAACATTTATAAACTGCGTTATTATCACCAGAACTTTTTGGCATCGCATCCTATCATTCCTTATCACTGTCTAATAACTCACATGAAATCTGGAATCGGTAAGTTGAATAGTTTACAAGTTAAGACCTAATAAGCGAAAAATGTGAATTTATGTAAAAATTATACAATTAACCACCCTGTAGACAATCTTCCCCCCATTTTTTTGACTGTGGAAACTAATATGTTTTTGTACATAATATTTAGCATCTATAGTGATAAATTCAGCTTGTCGAAACAAAAAGTCGCGTCCAACTCTATATTTCCTGGACTAGAAATACATACATACACAGATACACAGATAACAGTTTCCCTTCCGTATGAGCTGGGATTAGGCCAACTCAGGAAACCACAACAAAAGACTCAACGTTTACTCTGCCTCGTGGTGGTTTTGATACGAATACAATTCGTTATTAATAGATAAGTTGTCCATAAAATTAATAAAAATATCATGCGAAACGAGCGCGGTTGTGCAATTTTAATTAATACATTTCAATTTACTTGAGTATAATTTAAAAACAATTTGTCTAAGAAAAAACATTTTCAAACAAAAAAGTTATAGAGAATTGAATAGTCTATAATTTTGTTAAAAACCACTGCTGACATCGGTATAGTGGTTGTAAACTTAATACAAGAAAAGAATAAGTCAAAGTTCTGTTGAAATTTTCCGCATTATTTTCAGAATATTAAAATACATATACGATACTCATCGACTGGGAAATAAATTACTTTTTTTTATTTTTCGCCAACATTGATTTATTTTAATAAGAAATAACACTGAAAATGCATAGAACGATACACTTCTCTAGAAAGACGCCTTTGTAACTTCAAAAACACAGTATACACTGCAAGCTGCAATTGTGAACGCCACGCCACTAATGTCTTTCTACCTCGTGTGTCGAATGCGGTTAATTCCAAAAAAGTGACATAGGAGTCTTCTTGGAATTATATCTCAACAAATATCGTACGGCCTATATGTAATTTGGAATGCGAACCTGTGCTAAACTGTCAAGTTTCAAAATTTCCTTATTTTTTACGGGTAAAATTTGCCATGCCTGGATTATCGTCACTCTCTCGGACATCAACCTGCTGCTTCTCAAATAATAGGTATCTTTAGGCTCCTCGATCCCTCGCTCGTCGATATCTACCTATATTTGCCTCTGACTAATATAAAAATTCTCGATACAAGTATAAAAATTTTAAAATAGAACAATTGGTAACAAAAATAACATTTTATTTAGCCTTTAAAATGGTAAAATTATAAATAAAAATAATTAAGATCCAGAATTTTCAATTCCAGTAAATTTCATTGATGTATCCCATACTTTCTTGCAAAGTTCCTTGCTATGGGTCTGTAAAGGTTGTACAAATTTTATGCAATCGATAAAAAATTGTCCTGAAACATTTTCGATCTCCTTTGCACAAGCCAGATAGATTGTCGTTTGAGCTGCTTCCTCACAACTCTAAAAATACAAGATAATAAGCATCAAAAAATTATAATCCGTGCAACTAATTACCAAAATGATGTAAACGGAATCACATTTAACTGTTCAGTACATGAAATGTAGCAAAGTACATGAAATGTAGCAAAACGTACAGTTTGCTACATTTCATGTATATGTGTCTAAAGAACTTTTTGTTTGAGATACATCACGTTCAAAGTTATTAAAAACATTCAGGAATCTGGAATTGTGGGATGCATTTACGCCTCATTGAGTCCCTTGTACAAATAAATGTATTATTATGCTTACAATCGAGATTATTTAGTTAGCAAATTATAAATTAAAATTTGATAGCAAATAGTTTCAAATAACTTGAAAGTAAACAAAAATTTTAAGCAAAAATTTCTAAACAATCAAATTCTAACGTTACATAAGAAATTTAAATAGAAATTAGGCCAGGAAATAAGCTGGGAAATGACCATTTCGCGACTTTTTGTTTCGGCAAGCTGAATTTATCACTATGGATGATAAATATTATGTACAATAACATATTAGTTTCCACAAATGGGGGGAAGATGGGTGGTTAATTGTATAATTTTTCGCTTATAACTTTTTTCCGTTCATTTCCACGAGAAACAGTAAAATACTTTTTTTTCGTTTTAAAAAGACCTACAAAACTAGCCCTCGAGCGTCAAAAAATATTCATTAGATCAAAAGTTATAAACAGAAGAAGTTTATTTATGACTTTTGAATTAAACATTTATAAACTACGTTATTATTACTAGTACGTTTTGGCATTGCATCCTCTCATTCCTTATCACTGTCTAATAATTCACACGAAATCTGGAATCGGTAAGTTATGGCCTTATAAACAAATTAACTAATTATTATTAGTCTGGAGGATCTTCCACATTCGCACTGATTTTTTTCAAGGTAGATTTCATAATAATACGTTGAAATCTATCATTTTTTTTAATTTCAAATATGCAACCTGGAAATTTTTTTTATTTTTAGCCTTAGCTGCAAAATGAAATATACAACGCACGAGTGTGATATAGTTATATATTATTACATATTCGAAAAGCTTATGAAAAGTGCTTTAAGTTAAAAAAAAAAAGATCGTTAAACAAATTAGGTTGGCAGCGGCAAAAAAAATACTGTCATAACCGGCAACCCGAGTACTTTCCCAGGTAAAAATATTTTTTTTGTGGAAGGATGTTAAATGCATAAGAAATATTTTCAAAAGTCAGTGGGTCGCTTGATTTTCGGCGAGCCGTGGCGCGGCGGAAGGGTGGGGGAAACGAACGACAGCAAGTCCGAAGAAAATGACGATAATATTCATAGTTCTGCCATTAAATAAGGGAAATTCGCTTGAAAATAATATATTTGACAGTCTGTAACTCCGTTGTTTTTCAACGAATCTTGACGAATTTTTTTTAACTTAAAGCTCTTTTCATAAGCTTTCCGAATATGTAATAATATATAACTATATCACGCTCGTGCGTCATATATTTCATTTTGGAACTAAGACTAAAAAATAAAAAAAATTCCTGGTTGCAAATTTGAAATTAAAAAAAAAAGATGATAGATTTCAATGTATTATTATGAAACCTACCATGAAAAAAATCAGTGCGATTGTAGAAGATCCTCGGGATCGTCCAGACCAGCGGTCTTCAAACTTTTACGACGTGCGGAACCCCGCCAACATTTTGATTTTTTTGAGGAACCCCTACGCCTAAAAAAAAAATTTCGAACACATTTTTTACTGATTATTTAATATATTTATAAATATGTACTACGATTAATAAAATAAATATTCCACTAAGTAAAAATTAAAGGAAGACTTTAAAGTAAATATTTATTGAGTAATTAAAAAAGAGTAAATATAATCAGACTGGGATGTATTTGAATATTTTTACGTAATACATTAAAATTAGGTGCTATTGTCGTAAGTTGCAATCGCATTTCAAATTTTGTACTTTGTTTTTGTCGCTATGTACGTGGACAATGATTTTTCGCATAGGTACGTAGTTGCAAAAGGCATGCATTGCCTGGTCAGCAATTGCATAAATAGATAAAGCTCTTATAGTAACTTATACGCGTGTACTTATAAAAATAAAAAGTTTTAAGAGTATATTTTTTTTTGAATTTTGTAATTATCGATAATAAAATTTAAAATTTTTGACGGAATTTTTGAGTCGCGGAACCCCCAGAGAGGTTGTGCGGAACCCCAGGGTTCCGCGGAGCACAGTTTGAATACCGCTGGTCCAGACTAATAATTAGTTAATTTGTTTATAAGGCCATAACTTGTAAACGATTCAACTTATCGATTCCGGATTTCATGCGAATTATTAGACAGTGATAAGGAATGAGAGGATACGATGCCAAAACGTTCTGGTAATAACAACGCAGTTTATAAATGTTTAATTCAAAAGTCATAAATAAACTTCTTCTGTTTATAACTTTTGATTTAATTAATATTTTTAGACGCTCGATGGCTAGTTTTGAAGGTCTTTTGAAGACGAAAAAAAGTACTTTACTGTTTTCTCGTGGAAATGAACGGAAAAAAGTTATAAGCGAAAAACGTGAATTTACGTAAAAATTATACATTTAACCACCCTGTAAACAATCTTCCACCCATTTTTATGACTGTGGAAACTAACATGTTATTGTACATAATATTTAGCATCTATAGTGAAAAATTCAGCTTGCCGAAATAAAAAGTCGCGTCCAACTCCATATTTCCTGGACTAAAATGTATGAACACGTTTTTTCGGTTAGATAACGATATTTTTCCAATTTTAACAATCTTCACAGTTTTTAATCGGAATTTTCTTTACGATGTTAATCCATCATTAAAATTCGGCCAGGATTTTAATTACACTGTATATAGTTTATTTAAAAAAAACTTCGCCTTTAACTCTATGAACTAAATCTTTCGCCGAGACAGATTAATTTTTACTTTGAAGGGGACGCATTTTAGCATCAATCTGACGTCACATTATTTCTCCACCCCTGACTACGTAAGCACCTTAATTTCCGCCTATATACAAAAATCTATAGAGTAAATCGTTTAAAAGAAAATAAAACAATTCTTATTTTTTTTCATACCTCACGCATTGAGCAAATTTACTACAATAACTACTGTGCCAATGGCATATCAAATATTTTAAAGGATATCCAAGTTACTAAACACTAACAGAAAAAACCATGTGGGGAAAAAGTATTTATAAATATGTACAGAAAGCAGTGAAAAAACAGAAAAAGAAATAACTTGCGGCTACTAAGATTCCTGGACTCTGATTTAGCTGCACCACCGTTGTTGTCCACTAGATGGAGGAAAGAGGCTTTTTTTCTCGGTCAAAGGGTTGCTCTCGAAGTCCAATAATTGCTATAGGTACAATGTTTCAATCGACGGTCCAATAGTCCACATAAAAAGTACTCCCACTGGAAACGGTTCCTGTGTTTGTTTGCAGTCTTCAGTGCGGTAGAGAATCTTTACCACAAAAATTGAAGGTATGACTTGACTTGAACTCGTCCAAAATACCCCAGAGCGTTAAATATAATTACAACCTAATTTAAAATTGGTAATTAAAGTATGACGCAAACTAGACCCATAACTATAAGTAGTACAATTGTATTCTTTAATTTTATTACTAGTAAAACATTACTGTAAATTACCAGTTTTTGAAATCAACATGGCAACGTCACACAACAATAACAACTTAATCAAAAATAGGTAGTAAAAACAAGTTAATTATCCGAACAAATCATCAATGAAACAACAATAATGTGAAACCTATACAGCTTGTCCCACTAGTGCGGGAAAGTCCAATATCTATGTTAAAATGAGGCATATATGGATTTTTCTTTTTACTGTGTTGCCACATTTCTCGGCATGTACAAATTAAAAATATATTCAACTATACAGGGTGTTCCACTTTTCCTGGATAGACACCAACTTTGGTTTTTTAAATGGAAACACCCATTTTTTTATATTTTTTTCGGATTCTACATAAAAAATAAAGGGTACTTTGTGTAGAATAGTTCTATTCAAATATTCACAGTTTTTGAGATATCTCGCTCGAAAGATTTTTCTAGTCGATATTGGTTGCTTACATTTTCTGATACTGACAGGTTATACTAATAGCTACTAAGCCCATTTTTTTATCAAATATTTAGTAAGGATGACTCTTCCGAATCATGCTCCAAAAACTGGCCTGCGTTATACAGGGTGACCAAAATATCATGTCAAAATTGCCAATTGAAAAATTGAAAAATCTCGATTTTTTTAAATGCAACGCCCTGTATATTTTCATACCATGAGATGCAGAATTAAATTCTCTACAACTTTGCTATACCTGCTCCTATACCAAAATTCATTAGTTTTTCATGAAATCTCATTTCTATGAAAAAATGCGAAGTTTACAAATAGCTTATATGTAAAATAACGTAGTAGGCTCCTGTCAAAGGATAATCTGGAAAATTTTCGATTCACATAAGGTTTAATAGAAAAGCGACAGTAATAATTGTGAAATGAATTACTCTAAAGAAGAATTAGTAAATAAATAATAGAATAATTAGTAAAACTCATGGTAACTGTTTATTGGCAAGTCGTATTTACCAAGCTAATAATCCAGATTTACAAAGATATCCTCGTACAAAGTGTTTTGTAAAACTGAAGGAGAGGTTTGAAAGAACGGCAAATGCAAATTATGAGAAGACAACAAGAACACACGCATGTGGTAATCAGGATAGTCAAATTGACATTTTGGAATGTGCAGTCCAAAATCCATCTACAAGTGTCAGAGAAATTAGTGATGAAATTAGTATTTCCAAAAGTGTGGTTAATAGAACGTTAAAGAAAAACAACTTCCACCCCTATCATTCTGAGCATCACCAATTCTTAACACAGCAAGATTTTCAGAAGCGAGTACAGTTTTGTGAGTGGGCAACTATAAAGCTACAACAAGATGAAATTTTTTTTCCAAAGGTGTTATTTACTGACGAGTCATCCTTTGCCAATACTGGTCGAAAGAGTCGACATAATTATCACCATTACGCCGATCATAATCCCAAATTAATAAGACAAGACGATCATCAACAGCGCTTTAAAGTCAACGTTTGGGCGGGAATATGCGGAGAATATGTCATTGGACCACATTTTCTTGAAGGAAACTTAACTGATAATGGGTATTTGCAATTTTTACAAAACGACTTGTTCCAATTGCAGTGACATATTCCTCCGGATGACTTAAACAATCAGTGGTTCCAACATGATGGTGCCCCTGCACATTCCACACTGGCGGTAAGTTTTCTCATTATGTAAGTTATGTAAATTCATAGAAAAACTGTGTCAGGTTAGAGAATACTTAAATGATTTGTATCCAGATAAGTGGATAGGTATCCAATTCCATGGCCTCCCCGATCCCCAGACCTGTCTTGTCTTGATTTTTTTTATGGGGCTATATAAAAACAGGGTGTATGAAACTCCTCCGACAGATGTAGAAGATTTACGGGCAAAGATAATGTAACACCTGGTATACCTAGAGAAAAAAAGTGCTTACTCCACGAAAGGCTAGAGCGGGATACGCGAGAGACCAGAGGAAGTCGGGCGTCGGGCGTCGTAAAGAGAAGAGACCGGTTGAGTACGAGCAGCGCGAGAGACTAAAAATCATCTTTTTCTTTACTCTTGGCTAGGTAATTAAGGTATAGTGAATTTTATTAATTGATGTTGACGTGAATTAAAATAAATCATTTAAACGGTATAATCGAATAGTGTATGTAAGTCCAAGGAAGGGTAAGACATATCAAAAATTCTCTCTAGGGTACCAAAGGTTACAACCTACTCCCAGGACCGAACGAAGAAGTAACGAAATTTTGTTTGTTTTATAGGAATTGTTTCTTTGTTGTTTATTTTGTTTGTTTCTTTGTGACAGCATAATTTATTAAAAGTATCATTTGAATTAGCGGTGTTTATATTGGAGCTCAATCCCAAACTTTTATGGCTACGACATCCACCCTCCGAAGAGCGACGATTTCTCCGGCAGACTACCAGCTGTGGTGGTGGCAGCTACCTCCTCTCACAAAGAGGGTTTGAATAGAATACACCGCTCAGACACCAAATAGGGTGATCGTTACAATGTTGGCAGCTAAGGGGATTTGAGGTCTAATAAATAAATTTATTAAATGTTATTCACAATTCTGATTAAGCACAGATTAGGTTGTTACATTTTATTTTATTTTTACAGGTAGGTATTGATATAATTTATGATTTTTATGTTGATTATTCTAGCGTATTTTATTTTACAATTTTTTATTCTGTTTTGAAAGATTTTGTTGGGAGATTGTCTAATTTATAGAAAATTGTTGAGTTGAAAAATATATAGGCAAAATGACAGATCCAGTTCCAACTAGTTCAGATTTTAATAGCGAAAATTCCGCTTCAACTGTTAAAACACAAAAAGTTAGTTTAGGAATGATCGCAAATACAGTAGAACCATTTTCAGGTAAATTTAATGTTAGAAGATATTTCGAAAAAATCGAACAGCGAGCAAAATTAGATGATTGGGACGAAAAAACTACTTTAAATATTATTAAATTTAAATTGATCGGAGATGCTTATAACTTTTTTAGGACAGATGCTACGCTAGATCAATTAAACTACACGGAATTTAAAGATAAATTTGTTAAACGATTTTCACCTATTATTATTCCGGGACAGGCTCTAAATAATTTAAGTAAATGGCATGATTAAACGAATTTATGCTCCGACCGCAAAATTCAAATACAACAATGATGTATGTTGACGAAACGCGCGAAAATATAAAGTGTTATAAATGTGGCAAACCAGGCCATTTTGCACGAAATTGTCAGGCAGATAATGTAAGTTTTAGGGATTTTAGTAATAGAAATCACTCGTTTAATAATAATAACAGTCGAGAAAATTTCTACCAAAATAATCGTTACAGTATTAATAATAATCAGCCGAATGTGCAATTTAGAAATGATAACTTTCATTCTAGTAATAATAATAACAGTCGAGAAAATTACTGCCAAAATAATCGTTATAGTACTAATAATTAGCCGAATGTGCAATTTAGAAATGATAACTTTCATTCTAATAATAATAATAATAACAGTCGAGAAAATTTCTACCAAAATAATCGTTACAGTACTAATAATCAGTCGAATGTGCAATTTAGAAATGATAACTTTCATTCTAATAATGATCGTAGGAGAAATTTGACACGATCGTTACAGTACTAATAATTAGCCGAATGTGCAATTTAGAAATGATAACTTTCATTCTAATAATGATCGTAGGAGAAATTTGACACGGGATGAACCGCAGTTTACGCGTGATAGGAACCGCCATTATTCCATGGCTAGAAATTGGCCTCAATGATTTGGGATCGAGGGGGATTATCCCTCTTTAACCTGTCTCATCTCGTGTAGGCCTGGACAGCCTTCGTAGGTGGGCCCCATCCGTCGTCTACCCCGACCGCAAATGCGGCCGGTGTAGGCGCTTTGTGGGACCTCCTTTTGTCCTGGCTGGGCCTCGCCGGCTAGGGCCCTTTCTTCTGGCGCTCTTCTTGCTCATAGGAACCAAAGCTTCTCTTTCAATAGACCAATCGATCGTAATACGGGAGCGATTCCACGCCAAACTACGACTTTTAATCAGAATAATGTAACACGGCCGTCTTTAAACTCCCATCACGTTTCACCTACAGTAGCTCAGGAGGAAACGTGGGATTAAAAAGTAGTGATAGAAATATATACCCCCCTAGAAAAATTTTCCAAATTCCACAGATCCATTTTAATACTATTGATTCACCAGGATACATCCAAATTTCAATTAACGGAGTTACATTAAACTTTTTAGTGGACACAGGTTCTGCCGTATCAATTATAAAAAATAATTATATTAAGAAAAGTTGGGTTATAATGGAACAAACAGATATTACTTTAACTAGCGCCACAGGTCATGTTATTCCGATTTTAGGCACGGTTAATGTTAACTTTGCTTATAATAATTTTTCGTTAGATGATTTGCAATTAATAGTATGTAAAGGCCAAGTTCCACTAGGTGTTGCAGGAATTTTAGGCAGAGACTTCTGTATAAGAAGTCAAGTAAACATCTGTTATAACCGAATAATTTTAAAAATATGGGGTATAGATATACCATTGCTATCATTGCATGCATTAAGAGGTACAGATATTTATGACGAACACAGCGAACGAAAATTAGTACGGGACAACGAGCGTGAATGTGAACCAATTGATTTGACGACGATAGATCTTAGAAATAAAAACATGACAGGTCGATTACCGGAAAATATAGTTAACTCGGCTCAGGCTCCAGAGAAGAAGAGTGCGGGAAGTAACTTTGTAGAAACGGAAATTGAGGAAATAGAAACGAGTTTTAACAAAATTAATCATGCTTGGACTCCAAGTAAGCGAAGTATGAGTTATAATAATAATAAAATTTTTGATAGAGTTCAGACGCTACAGCCGGAGAACTTTGACGAAAATAATTTAGCGCGACACGCGTATAAGGAAAATATTAATGAAGCGAGAATATCGAATGAAAATACAGAGGTTAGATGTCATGGAGATAATAATGAGAATACGAACAAGAATTATGTAAGTGAAATAATTGAATTTGATAATGATTTAATGATTGATGATGGAATATATAATTCTAATGAGGTTACAATAATTCCGGAGGGAAGCACTGATATTAGTAGAAATAGAAAATTAAAGATAGGTACTAGTACATATAGGTATAAGATAGAGGAAAATTGCGGAGATTGCGGTGAATTTGAATGTAAAAATATGAGCAACGACTGTAGTAAATTGCCAGAATTAAAATTGCGCGAACAAACTACCATTCTTAGAAAGGACTTAACTTAACGGTTGATAAGAATTATGAAAAGAGTCATATGAGGAAAACGGATTTAAGATATATCAATAACCATGGTACTGCTGAGTCTTTAAAGGCATAAAGTATGCCCTACGCTGGTGATAAAGCACAAAGTCTCACCGGGAGAAAACCAAAGTATGAAGATTTAGATAAGAATAATACCGAGAACAATACCTGTATTGAGTGTAACGCGATATTAGTTGAGAATATAGAGATACCACCGCGGGTCGAAATGAACTGTGAAATAAAATTAACGAGAAACTTTGATTGTGATTCAGTATTAATAGAACCTACAAATTTGAATACACAGGGCGTCTATACAGTGTGCACTTTAATAAATCCAACTAACTCGATAGTCCGCGTAGTAAATGTTAACGAATTTCCTGTTCAGTTAAAGAAAAATTGTGTTGTGGGAACAGTAAAACCATATCATATGGAAACTCAGTCACCACACAAAAATAAAAACCTCATTGATCTTTATAAAATTGATGTTACTGATTATGATTGGATAAATGAAGAATTTGATTTTTCCCATTTGGATGAAAATACTAGAAATTTATTATGTGAATTTATCTGTAAATACAAACAAGCGTTCGATCCAGGTAGTAAAATATTATCAAGCACGAATAAAGTCAAACATCATATTGTATTAGACGAAAATACTTTGCCTATTTCAAAACGACCTTATAGAGTACCGTATCATCAAAGAGAAACTTTGCGAAAGGAAATTGACAGACTATTAGAATCGGGTATTATAAGACACTCGCAATCAGCTTGGAGTGCTCCAATAGTTTTAATAATTAAGAAAAGTGAAGATGGAACAAATAAAATTAGAATGTGTATTGATTGTAGAGCTTTGAATGAAGTAACTAAACGCGATTATTATCCCTTACCTAACATAAACGAGACTTTAGAACTTTTCGGCAAATCTACGTTATTTAGTATTTTTGACGTTAATAACGCATATCATCAAATTCCCTTAACAGATGAAGCAATCGAATTATCAGCTTTCAGCTCACTTGATGGATATTTTGAGTATACTAGAATGCCGTTCGGGTTAATAAATGCACCAGCGGACAGCGACTTTTCAACGATTCGTTAATTCTATGTTAGCAGGACTTACAAACGAAATGTGCATGGTATATTTAGATGATATTATAGTATTTAATCGGACAGGACCCATTGATCATATTAAAAAGTTAGCACTCATTTTTGAACGTTTAATTGATGCTAATATAACATTAAAACCGAGTAAATGCAAATTTCTATTGAGAGAGGTAAAATATTTGGGCCACATTGTTTCGCAAGATGGAATTAAACCAGACCCACAGAAAATTGAATGCGTAAAGTCATTCCCAGTACCAAAAGATGTAAAAGACGTGCGAGCATTTTTAGGTTTACTTGGATGGTATCGTAGATTTATCAAAGATTTTGCAGACATTGCATTTCCCTTAATTAATTTAACAAAAAAGGACATAAAATTCGAAATTACCCCAGAAGTTTTAAAAGCAATAGATATACTAAAAACTGCAGTCACATCTGAATCCATATTAATTTATCCAGATTTTAGTCAACCGTTTATTTTGGCAACCGATGCTAGTGGTGTAGGAGCGGGAGCCATTTTAAGTCAATTAAGGGACGGATTTGAAAAACCTATTAAACCTATTGCTTTCGCTAGTAGAAAATTTAATAAAGCTGAAAAAAATTACACTGTTTCCGAGCAAGAATTAGCTGCAGTATTATTTGGTGTTAAACAATTTAAATGGTTATTGTATTAAAAAAGATTTACGATTATTACAGATCACATACCGTTGAAATGGCTATTAAATTTGAAAGATCCAACTTCGCGTCTAGCTAGATGGGCGTTACTTTTAAGCGAATATGATTTCGAAATTATACATAGGCCAGGTAGGAAGCATGGGAACGTTGACGCTCTAAGTAGAATTTATAATGTAACTAATTCAAAAAATTTAATAGAATTTAAGGAAGTTATCGAACATATGAATAAAATTAAATGTGTTAATTCGAATGTAAAAGAAATAAAAGGTGACCTTTTTAACTGTCCAGAGCATTTTTCAGTAGCTCACTGTGTATCAAAAGATTTTAGAATGAGTAAAGGTATTGCCGTGGAATTTAAACAGAGATTTGGTTGTGTACAAGAACTTATTGGGCAAAATAAAAATGTTGGAGAAGTAGCTGCACTTATTTTTCCAGAAAGAAATATTTACTATTTAGTTACAAAATGTCAGTATTATGAAAAACCTTCCTACCAAAACGTATTAAACGCGCTGTATAATTTGAAAGATAGTTGTTTGCGCAATAATGATAAATATTTAGGCATGCCAAAAATTACGTGTGGGTGCGATAAATTATCTTGGGACATATTTCCAAATTGATTAATTTTGTTTTTAAAGATACTCATATAAACATTCATATTTATGTATACCAAGTGGACCAAAAGATATCGGATTTTAGCATTTCACAAATAAATAGTATAGATGTACCTCCTTGTGTACCAGTATGGGATAAGGAAACTATTAAAACAGAACAAAATAAAGACAGTTTTTGTAAAGAAATTATTGAGTTTATAAACAGTTCAAAAGATGATTTACATTTAGATTATTTTCTTGACATTGATCAAATTTTATATAAACTAGGAACCGATGGAAAAGGAGATCGACTAGTAATTCCTCAAGGTTACGTAAATAAAGTCTTACGCGATTTTCACTGTCTGCCATTTGCAGGTCATCAAGGTCAACAAAAGACCTTAGATTTAATTAAAAGCAGATTTTTTTGGTTAAATATGCGCCGTGATATAATTAAATTTTGTTCAGAATGTCATTCTTGTTGTCAACGAAAAACGTCTCCACACATGCGTAGTGTGCCGTTGCAAAAATTTCCTGAAGTGAGGGAACCTTTTGAAAGGACAAATATGGATATTGTTGGACCACTAGTTACATCAAGGATAGGAAATAAATATTTATTAACGTTTCAAGATTACTTTACTAAATATGTAGAGGCGATACCAATTCCAGATCAACGGGCAGAAACTGTAGCAAAACATTTTGTTATTCATGTTATATTAAGACACGGGTGTCCCAAACAATTGATTACCGATCAAGGTAGGAATTTCTTATCGAAATTATTTAAAGAAGTATGTCGTTTATTACAGATTGAAAAATTACAAACCACTCCTTTTAATCCAAGTTCTAATAGTATTGAAAGAGTGCATCGAGTATTTAAAGATCTACTTTCACATTATATTTCTGCTGATCAAACTGACTGGGATGAATGGATCCCTTATATTTTATTTGCGTATAGATCTACAAATAATTTGTCCACTGGACATAGTCCTTTCTTTTTACTACACGGAAGAGATCCTGTTCTTCCTTACGATGAAGTCATTAGACCACAAGTTATAAAATACGATTATGACGAAAACTATGCTAGTGAAATGATGGCTAGATTACATAACGTTTACCGTCAAGTTAAAATTAATCTAGAAAAAGCCGCAGATAACAGAAATGCGTATTTTAATAAGAAAGCTAAAGAACGATTATTTCAAGTAGGAGATTTGGTATATATGTATGATAACAGTGCAAAGTTAGGATTATCAAAAAAGTTGTGTAAACCTTGGGTAGGACCATTTCGAATTATTGAACAAAAAGGACCTGTTACATTTAAGGTTAGAAAAATTCATTCAAGAAAAGACGCAGTTGTACATGCTAATAAATTAAAATTGTATTCCGCGCCCGAAATAGAAAATAAAGACGATTCAGCTGTAAATTTTAGCCAAAATTATAGCAATCCTATTCCTAAATATAATACTAATGATGACTTGAATGAATCTGGGGAGGATCTTTATAAAAACACTATGGATTTAATACCTTTATTAGGAGCGCAAGAATGTACCCCGTTAGAGACTATTACCAAGGCTAGCGGACAGCTTGATAACAATAGCAATCAGCCGTGGAGCGAATCTGAAATTGATACTACAGTAAGGCGGTCAGCTCAAATTCGAAGACCACCCGATAGGCTTGTTTTATAAAATGTATATTTCAAAATTTTCGTTAAAAATATATGATAGAATTCGACTAAATTTTATGAATTAGATATAAGTGCTAGAATTTTATATTATAAAATATTCTTATTAAAGGATAATAACCTAGTATAATGAAAGGCTTTATTCTGCCGTGAGACTACTGATTAGTTAATAAGAGTTCGATAAGGAGCCATTGTTAAGAGATATGTTGAATTAAAATTGCGGAATGCTTAGCAGCAAAATGAAGTCTACTTATAGTTGCGTTTTATCCAGTCGCATAAACAGTCAGTTCTCTCATATATCGCGGAAGATAAAAGACGTGTATGAATACATAACCCAGTTAATATAAGATTCACTGATAGTTATATGTTTCCTTTGTATGTAAAATGATTGACATGATGTTCACATTGTTAATTACTTTTGTAATTTATGTTCTTCCTAAAAGTGATGCTTTCGTTGCATATGACTGTATGGATCCGAAGATAAACTTTACAGTGATTTCGTTAAAAGACGTTGCATCATGTCCAAATCCAGTGACGGACTATAATGAAACTAGTTTAAGGGTTACGGTAGTGCAGAAAGACGAACTTAGTTACGTAGAAGTAAAATCATGTTTCGTGGAGGTAACGCGGTTGATTAACCATTGCGGAATGCACAGTCACAATTCAATAGTGAAAAACGGACTATATAGTTACATCTATCAAATCGGTAGTGATTCGTGTAAAGACGTTCATGGATACCGTACGTTCTCCTTATTATTGAACAGACTTTAACGGTACTACTAGTTTAACGTTTACCTTGGTAGGACGTGTAACACAAGATGGAACATGTCATGGAGGAAGTTATAGTGAGGATGGTAACGAGTGGAATGATGTTGTCGTCTTAGCTACTATTAAAGTTACAACAAAAAATTATCGAGCTCCGGTTAAACTAAGAGAAAATGAAGTTGGTTTATTAGGAGGTATCACATGTCCGTATGTAAATGGATACTGTTTCGATTCAACTTTTGGAGAAATCACATGGAAGTTAGAACTAGAAAAAAAATGCGAAGATGGCCTGACACGTTTATATAGTGGTAACGCGCAGCTTGTCACAGAAAAGCTGTCTACAAAATATTTAGTCGTAGAAGTAGATTCTCGAGTATTTGCGCTAACGTTAATAAAACAAACAGAATTTTGCGGCTTACAGTATTGGATAACCGAACATCCACAAATCCTGGTTATAGAAGATACTGAACATGAAGGGAAATTTAAAACAGGAATTAGTACTGAAAACACTAACCTAATGATGTACGTTAATAGTAAATTTTATACGTTGAACAATCGTATAAAAGATCTTTGCAACATTTATACAGCGATACAGTATATCGTCGATGTATATTACATAGAGAAATTTTGATCACCTGCAGCTATTGGACCTATTGTAAAGAAACAATTAGGCTACCTTGGCAGAGTACTAGGTGAAGTCTTGTATATTCTTAAATGTATACCGAGGAATGCGGTGATTCGTCGCACTTCCCACTGTTATAACGAACTGCCTATTTCAGTAAACAATGAGTCTTACTTTATGTCACCTGTCACTCATATAATTCAAACCCATGCTGAAGAAGTGGAATGTAACCTTATCACTCCACCTTTGTATCAAATCGACGGACAATGGATAGGACTAACGCCGAATCCTTTTTTGGCAGATCCACCAAAGGAGTTAGGAGTTGCATCAGAACGTTTGAAGTTTAGCCCAATACAACCAATAAGTTCCGGTGGTATGTACACCATGGAAGAAGTAAACCGCGCCCAAAGAAGTCTGACCTTTGGTATAGAACGAGCAGCAGTAGAAAACATTATCGCAAGAAGAGTGGTCGGATTAGGAGCTAACGATCAAAGATATTCTACACTGGACATATTTGGAAAAGCCGACTTAGAAAAACTAGCCAGAGATCAACCCTAGAAAAAGTATGGGGATGGTTTACAGATATAGGAATATTTTTTAGTGGAGTCATGGGAAACTATATAATAGCCAAAAGTTTCAAATACGTGATAGGCGTACTCCTTAACGCCTTCCACTTATATAAGCTAGTTGGCTTTAGTTTTACATTATTAGCCAGTCTATGGAATACTCTCACGATGTGGCTCGTACATAACCACAATCCACCTTTGTCAAAACCCACCGAGATCCAACCCGAGGAGCCAGCAGAAGGAGAGTCCGTCACAATTCGAGCAACAGCCTCAGAGAATACTTCAACATTGTACCCAGATGTACGTCACTGGACAGAGCAGGAAAAGACATCAGTCACCGGTAGCGCGTAAGTGAACGCTCGAGTGCGCGAAAGGCCTTTTAACCGTCTTAGTGAGTTCTACACAGACTATATGAACATTTTTTTTGGTTATTTCTTTTGTCTTACTATGTTTTGTTAATATTGATGTTAATTAATTTACTTATGGGTTACGTATTTATACCGGTGGTTATCTATGGTAATGATGCCATTTAGGGTAAATTTAAGAAAAACTATAGTACCTATGTAAAAATTTGTATACTTTATTTTGGTTGTTTACAATTATGCATATTGGGTAGATTTATCTGATTATAGCTTTAGGGTTTCGCTTGTCAATTTTACTAACAATAGTAAAAAGAGTGCTATCTGTATAAGTAGCATTCTTTTTTTTTTGGAGGAAGTGTTGTAACACCTGGTATACCAGAGAACAAAAGTGCTTACTCCACGAAAGGCTAGAGCGGGATACGCGAGAGACCAGAGGGAGTCGGGCGTCGGGCGTCGGGCGTCGTAAAGGGAAGAGACCGGTTGAGTACGAGTAGCGTGAGAGACTAAAAATCATCTTTTTCTTGACTTTTGGCTAGGTAATTAAGGTATAGTAAATTTTATTAATTGGTGTTGACGTGAATTAAAATAAATAATTTAAACGGTATAATCGAATAGTGTATGTAAGTCCAAGGAAGGGTAAGACATATCAAAAATTCTCTCTAGGGTACCAGAGGTTACAACCTACTCCCAGGACCGAACGAAGAAGTAACGAAATTTTGTTTGTTTTATAGGAATTGTTTCTTTGTTGTCTATTTTGTTTGTTTCTTTCTGACAGCATAATTTATTAAAAGTATTATTTGATTAGCGGTGTTCTATCCCAAACTTTTAGAGCTACGACACCCACCTTCCGAAGAGCGACGATTTCCCCGGCAGACCACCAGCTGGGGTGGTGGCAGCTACCTCCTCTCGCAAAGAGGGTTTGAATAGAATACACCGCTCAGACACCAAATAGGGTGATCGTGACAATAAGAAATGCTTTTTTGACCCTAACTCCGGAAATGCTGCGAAATGTGTCAAGCAATTTTCGTCGTAGAATTGCTCAATGTCTATAGAAAAATGGCAGACATTTTGAGCGGTTACCTGTTAATTACTAATTTAACTAGGTCTTTATTACTTTTGTTAGAAATGCACGATGTTAATTTACTGTTTTGGAGACTGCATGCGTGTGTTCTTGTTGTCTTCTCATAATTTGTATTTGTTGTTCTTTCAAACCTCTCCTTCAGTTTTACAAAACACTTTGTACGAGGATATCTTTGTAAATCTGGATTATTAGTTTGGTAAATACGACTTGCCAATAAACAGTTACCATGAGTTTTACTAATTATTCTATTATTTATTTACTAATTCTTCTTTAGAGTAATTCATTTCACAATTATTACTGTCGCTTTTCTATTAAACCTTATGTGAATCGAAAATTTTCCAGATTATCCTTTGACAGGAGCCTACTACGTTATTTTACATATAAGCTATTTGTAAACTTCGCATTTTTTCATAGAAATGAGATTTCATGAAAAACTAATGAATTTTGGTATAGGAGCAGGTATAGCAAAGTTGTAGAGAATTTAATTCTGCATCTCATGGTATGAAAATATACAGGGCGTTGCATTTAAAAAAATCGAGATTTTTCAATTTTTCAATTGGCAATTTTGACATGATATTTTGGTCACCCTGTATAACGCAGGCCAGTTTTTGGAGCATGATTCGGAAGAGTCATCCTTACTAAACATCTGATAAAAAAATGGGCTTAGTAGCTATTAGTATAACCTGTCAGTATCAGAAAATGTAAACAACCAATATCGACTAGAAAAACCTTTCAAGCGAGATATCTCAAAAACTGTGAATATTTGAAAGAACTATTCTACACAAAGTACCCTTTATTTTTTATGTAGAATCCGAAAAAAATATAAAAAATGTGTGTTTCCATTTAAAAAACCAAAGTTGGTGTCTGTCCAGGAAAAGTGGAACACCCTGTATAGTTGAATATATTTTTAATTTGTACGATTACATTCCGAGAAACGTGGCAACACAGTAAAAAGAAAAATCCATATATTGCTCATTTTAACATAGATATTGGACTTTCCCGCACTAGTGGGACACGCTGTATAACACTATACTCGCCCTCGTGAAGGGATTCCTGATTCACTATTCCCAGTAACAGAATAACAATTGGTTGTACTTCTTCTTTATAAAGCCACCAGCACTATCACACGGCACTCTTTTAGTTTAACTGACTTGGAGGAACTTCGTCCTGAGATCATCAGGTATTTGTTGGATATTTCCAGAAAATACTTCCACAACAGAATATTATGCGAGTTGAAAATCCTAATCCTCATATGAGATGATTGAGAAAATCAACGATTTTCGAAACTCTTTTCCCACCGGTCATCAAATCTTATACACAACCGCCTAACGCCTAACCTCCTTTCTTCCCGCGAAAAAAAAAAACATGTGACAAAATGCGTCCAGCGGATATTCGTGACACACGGCGGTAGAAGCTTGATCTTAATCAATACTCCAAGAGAATTATACTTGGAAAAGATAGCACTAGACTGGGCGGTATCTGTTTATGTTTGGGTTAATCGTATATCCACGGAGATTTTTTGCTTTTTGGCTTTCAAATATCACTAGAAATGAAAATTTTTCTATGCGCATAAAAAAAACATGGGCTTAACTTTTGGCGGCGCAATATGTTTAAAAAAATTCGAAAAATGTTATATTTTTCTTCCTATTTAATTATGTATCTTTTCAAGAGTTGATTTTAGGCGAAAATGGAAGAGGAAAAAAATGTTTGTAATTAATTTTTTTACAAAACATGACTAGGTACAAATCGAATGAATTTTAGGGAATTTTTTTGGGTATTTAAATTGGGTATAGGACCTTTATACTTGGCTCAAGAAAACTTCATGTTATGTAGAATCTTCACACCAAATTTCATCAAAATTGGTTCGATAGATTTTACATAATAATTTTGCAATCCAGATTTTGAAAAAAAAATTGCAAATTGTTAAAATTTTGCACAGCAAAAACCAAGGCCTTTAGATACTTAAAAATATAATCACATATAGAAGGGCTCTCAAACTTTCAAACTTTTTTTTTTAAATTCGAATCCGTCAATTAGGAGAACTCTGGCGCTTGGTTAAATATGGTCGAATTTTTGTACTTATAAACAATTAGAATAATTTTGTGAATATTCAATCAAATCAAAATTTTTAAACCAGGTTTTAAAAGTTCTTGGAAAGACGCTTCTTTAAAAAAAAACAGATCGATTGGTCATTTAGTTACGTAGTTATTGCCGATCAAAGTTAACCAACGTCATTTACACTAAATGTACTGAGACATCCGGGCTAATTTTTCGAAAAATACCTTTGGTATTCCGTGTACTTACCAGGTCTAAGATTACAATACTTTTCTTCATTGGCAACCTACTTTTAATCGTGTTTAAAGTTATTTATGCAAGCGAGAAATTCAAGAAAATCGTACGGGCGGTGGTGGTGGGGGAAACAGAGAGCGCGGCCTCTTCGGCCTGCTCGAAATTGAATCGGCAAGTTCAAAACCGCGATGCGCTTAAAAATTTTTAATATCTCACCTTCTAGCGGTCCGATTTTGATGATTTTTTTTTAATTTTAGCGTATTTTCAAATGCCTATCGTTAATAATTATTGGTCTTTCAACAGTTCGATAAAATTATTTATCTTTAAACTTCCTTTACTTATCAACTTTATTTTTCTATTGTATCAAACATAAACTTATATACTGTTTATCAAAGATCAAAAACTTTATTTAAATATTCTGAAATTGTTTAAACAACAATTATTTTCAAAATATGACGAAAATTTGTAACATAATGAGTTAATTTCTCATTTACTTATATTTTAAACAATAAATAATATTTGAATTATACTTTAATCACAAAAAAAAATAATATTAAAAAAATAATCTTTCTTTCATTTCAATATATATTATTTCGTATTCGAAAAATACGACCTTGAAAAAAATAGATACACGTATATACCGTTAGGAAAAGAATCTCTACAACCTGTATATACAGTGTTATTTTTTTAAAACCTGACTGACATAGGCCAACTTTTTTATTTGAAGAAATAGACTAGTACTTCCAAATGCAAAGTTGTAGGGAATAACTTGATTAAGAAAAATTTACAAATAATTGTTTTCGTTTTAGTAGCTACTGCAGAAATGTGGCAACACTGGAAAGAAGTTTTTCTTATTTTTTTAAAAAGAAGCGTCTTTCCTAGAACTTTTAAAACCTGGTTTAAAAAATTTGATTTAATTGAATATTCACAAAGTTATTCTAATTGTTTATAAGTACAAAAATTCGACCAATGTTTAAACAAGCGCCAGAGCTCTTCTAATTGACAGATTCGAATTTTTACCATAAGTTTGAAAAATTGAGAGCCCTTCTATAAGTGATTAAATTTTCAAGTATCTAAGGGCCTTGGTTTTTGCTGTGCAAAATTTTGAAAATTTGCATTTTTTTTTCAAAATCTGGATTGCAAAATTATTATGCAAAATCTATCGAATCGATTTTGAGGAAATTTGGTGTGAAGATTCTACATAACATGAAGTTTTCTTGAGCCAAGCATGAAGGTCCTATACCCAATTTAAATACCTCAACAAATTCTCTAAAAAGTATTGTTTTTTAACTACATTTTTGCGATTTTTTCGATTTTTACCATAATAATCATGATTCATTCGATTTGTAACTAGTCATGTTTTGTAAAAAATTTAATAACAAACAATTTTTTTCCTCTTCCATTTTCGCCTAAAATGAACTCTTGAAAAGATACATAATTAAATAGGAAGAAAAATATGACATTTTTTTAATTTTTTTAACATATTGTGCCGCCAAAAGTTAAGCCCTCGTTTTTTTATGTGCATAGAAAAATTTTCATTTCTTTCATTCATTTCATTTTCATTTGAAAGCCAAAAATCCAAAAATCTCCGTGGATATACGATTCACCCAAATATGGCTTTTTGAAACAGATACAGTCTGGACTATACGTTAACTCAAACAGAGAACAGCAACCAATTTAACAAAGATAAAATTAAGTTATTGGATAAATAAGGTATCAATAAAATAATAATTTAACCAAAACATAGTACTGAAATAAGTTCTCACGTTACAATACAAGTATTTGAAGATTGATTGAATGGTTTATCTTCTGTTGAATTCTGAATCAGTTTTGTTTAAAGTATCTGCTACTGCTTACCTTTCCAAATATTAGAGCAAGAGATCCTGCCAAAAAAACGAGAAATGACTTCTCCTCCGCAAATGATTTAATATATATTCTTGAACGAGCTCCTCCAGGATGGAGCGAATTCGCAGTCACGCCGGTTCCCCTCAGTTTCGCTGCAAATTCATTTGCAGCAATTATGGCGCACAATTTAGAATTGGCGTAAAAGTTTGCCAGGAAAGAGCCTTCTTCGGACGGATTCAAATCTTCCAGTTTGAGTTTGGTTAAAAAAGCAGCTAGGGAACTAGTGAAAATGATTCGGCTTGGAGCAGATTTTTTTAATAAATCTGAAACAAAGATTTTCCGTGAAGTATGCATCGATATTGATTGAAATTCTATTCCACTCAGTAACTTTTTTCTTAAATTTCAACGAAAAATAAGTCAACCACGCCAAGTTGAAAAAAATACACTTTTAATAGTATATTACTTAACGAGCGGTAATGCAGGTCATAACTCACGCAGATGAAGTTTGCAGCAAGAGCCGCAGGCGAGTGCTGTAATTCATCAAGTGAGTTATGACCATTACCGCAAGTTGAATACTATACTTTATCTACGACTATAACAATAAATACTAAGATACAAGTATCGAGAAAGAACTTTATTCACAAATCTCAATAGTTATAACAATTAAATAAAAGTTTTAGGTGTAATTACTCATTTTGTTTATTAATGATATTAACTGTAAAGTTTGAACAACCAGTAAACTGAATATGTGGGACTGTATTATGCAAGTTTATTGTTTCTTTTTGTGTTTGTTGTATATATGTTGTAGATGTACTAACTGGTTGAGGCGTTATAGAACTGTATATTTTATTTGCAGTATCTTTCTTATTGTTTTCTGAATCATCAATGTACCCCTCAGCAACAGTAGTTGATCGCCAACCGCCATGGCGTTTCAGTGCCGTTATATCCCCT
Source organism: Anoplophora glabripennis (assembly GCF_000390285.2). Classification (NCBI taxonomy): domain Eukaryota; kingdom Metazoa; phylum Arthropoda; class Insecta; order Coleoptera; family Cerambycidae; genus Anoplophora; species Anoplophora glabripennis. Next base: position 162,261 of record NW_019417794.1, read on the forward strand.
CCAGCATCTACTAATAAAGTTGCTGACGAGCGGCGAAAACAATGCCCGGTATATAAATTACCATCTGGTAATTTTAAAAATGTAGCAACGTCTTTCCCCATTGCTCCAAATTTATTAATGCCAATTCTTTGTTTGTGATATTTTCCATTTTGAAATTTAAAGAATAATATTGTTTGCGATATATCGGTAGGACGAAGATTTAAATATTTCTTAATTATAGTATAAAAATTTCCCATAACAGTGAATTTTCTGGCAATTTTTGTTTTTGTATTTGGTACACTGACCATAAAAATAGATCCATGATCTTCTAAATCTGTAAATTGCATAGAGTGCAATTCTGCTGCGCGACAAGCACCCATAATGCCCATTATTAAAGCAACCTAAAATAAATTATATTATTGACTAGATGATAAAAACGTTTGAATTTTTGTAAAAGCTATTACCTTTGTCGCCAGATATTTCTCATCAGGAGCTTCATTTATGAAATTATTAAGTTGTTCTGGCGTAAATGTTTTTGCCTTTTTAGCTATATGTTTCTCTGATTGACGTTTAAGAAACGCACGTAATTTTGAATAATTCTCTATATTAATTCCATTATTTATGTTGAGTGTGCTTCTTAGCATGGAGTAGAAAGTCCATAGAGACGATGCTTTATATTTATTGCTAAGTTCATTAAAATATGCCAAAAGCACATTTTCTGTAAACGAGTTAACGTTTTTATTGCTACACCAATCTTGAAAATTTTTATATACACCTTTATACTTGTTTTTTGATTTTTCTGGTAATAAATTCTGTATTGCATTATTAGCTACTTCTCTTATTTCTGGAGGTGTACATAATAACTCATCTTCGCTATCTAAATTCATCTTTTTTAGGACTATTATTAGAAATTGATTTGAAAACGTCAAAATTATTTTGTTAAAATATCAAATGACATTAGTCCCCTCAATGATAATAATTGACAGTTCCGCCTACTGAGAGGCGTTGGCAATTTAATAATTTTAAAATCTTTTAATTATTCATTCCTTTCCACTTGTTAAAAATTCTTTCCATTTTACACCAATGGAACGTATTTATCGGCTTAAAAATTTCCAAGAATTTACTGCGTACACTATTTACATACCGAATTATCATTGTAGAAGCCCAGCGTGAGTTATAATAACTCACTATAAAAACTCACGCTACTTGTTTATTGATACTATTAATTGCTCAAAAGCAGTTGAATAATTAATATATAAATTAATAGGAGTAGATAAATATTAATATTACTTCTTTAATTCTTCAACGTGTGTACAAAGACTTTTAAAAATCAAACTGATATTTCCCAGTTAAACCAGAGTGCAAATTTGTTTTCAATGAGAAATATGAATAAGCGAATTGCTAAAAATTAACTCGATGGTGAAGCTGATGTCCGTATGTATTCCATTAATATAACTCGGAAATCATTTTATGTCTTTAAATTTATGAGACCAGTATAATGTTCACCCATGTTTCGAATCCAATCATTGGGCTACATGTCGTTCAATTATATCTAGCCAGATCAGACAACTTCCAGAGTTGCTGTTGGGAGACGCCCCGACGTTATCGACATTGCCCTCTTAAAATCTATACCGTTAAATGCCCAAATATCCACCCAATACGAAGGGTCTTCCGCCCACAATCCAATATTTCTGGATCTGGGGCGAAGACAGAGATATGAAGGCACCTTCACGAGGAGGTTCACTGACTGGGAGCGTTTCCGAACAGTAATGCAAGGAAACATGGCGCTCCCAGTCATCGAAACCACCCATGATCTGGAGGCGGCAATCCTCTCCCTTGAGACTGACATTAAAAACGCCCTGACTCAGACTACGACGGAGACTATTGTCCCCCGACTGACAAACCCCCGGGGCACCCTCCCCGATGACATAAAAAACTTAATACGTGACAGACGACGTGCGAAACGGCTTGCCACCCGCACCCGCCTCCCCCGACACAGACATGACTTAAACGTACTTAACAGACGGGTGAAGGCGGCTCTGGATGAACTGGCCCAGGATAACTGGGCTAGGCACCTGGAGTCGCTGGATCCACAAGACAACAGCCTCTGGAAAACGCAGAGGGCCCTGCGACAGACCGCTCGCCGTAAAATTCCTCCAATCCACGGTAGTGTGGGGGTGGTTTACACGAACCAGGAAAAGGCCGAGGCTTTCGCCGATAGCCTGGAACTGCAGTGTAGACTGCCTCAGCTGCCCGACGAAGACGAGGAATTCGAGATAGTGGCTGAGCGCGCGGCCCGACGCGTCGACAGAGAGCCAGACAATGACATAATCCCCCCCGCAACACCTGACGAACTAAGACTGACAATACGCAGACTTAAAAACAGAAAAGCCCCCGGACCCGACAATATACATAACACGACACTTAAACGACTACCACACAAGGGCCTCATGGCCCTACTAAACATAACAAACGCGACACTCAGACTAAGACACTTCCCTACCCGCTGGAAAACAGCAAACATAATCCTTATCCCAAAACCCAACAAAGATCACACCATCCCATCCAACTACCGGCCCATTAGCCTGCTCCCGGCTATGAGCAAAGTGGTAGAAAAAATTATCCTAACCCGTCTAAGAACCCACTCCCAAGAACTGCAAGTCATTCCAGACGAGCAGTTCGCCTTCCGACCCAATCACTCCACTGAACTCCAAATCCTTCGCCTTACCGAGCACATCACGGCGGCCTTCAACAGGGGACAGTACACTGGTGCTGTCTTCCTGGACGTCGCAAAGGCCTTCGATACGGTTTGGCATGAAGGCCTACTGATGAAAATGCTCACCAACCAATATCCCATATCCTTTACCAAACTCATAAAATCCTACCTACACCACCGAAAATTCCGCATCCAAATCCAAGATTCCCTTTCCACCACCCGTCCCATGGAGGCCGGTGTCCCCCAGGGCACCGTCCTGTCCCCACACCTATACACCATTTACAACTCCGACATCCCACATCCCCCCAACACCAACATATACTTATACGCCGACGACCTGACAATCACATCCCAATCCGTAGATCCTAGATATTCCGTCTCCCTCCTCCAAAACTCCTTAGACCAACTTGAAACCTGGTGCAACAGGTGGAAAGTCAAAATTAATCCCAACAAAAGTTCGGCTATCCTTTTTACCAAACGAAAAATCCCACAAAACCTCGACAGACTGACACTATCCCAGGAACCTATCTCCTGGAATCGACAAACACGATACCTGGGCGTGACGATGGACCAGCGTCTCACGTGGAAACCGCACATCGTGGAGACGGTGGCGCGAGCGAAGACCACCAGGGCTAGGCTCTATCCCTTACTCAAAGGTGGAAACACCCTCAGTTTAAGGAATAAGCGAACGCTTATCAAGGTGGTACTTCAACCGCAGCTAACCTACGCCTCCACGGCGTGGGGTCACGCGGCAAAAAGCCACTTAAAGTCATTACAGGCTGTGGAAAACATAGCCCTCCGCACGGCCACCGACGCGCCCTGGTACGTAAGAAACACTGACATATTACGAGACTTACAATACACAAACGCTACACAGACAATAAGACAAAACGCGGAGAAACGATTTGACGTAGCCGCTAGACATGACAATCCCCTCCTCAGGCAAGCCGTTGACTACGTACCCGACGTGACCGACAAACACAAAAGACCTAGACACCAACTTTTTGACCCTGGGTGACCACCCCAATGACCCCCCCCCTGCCCGCTAACCTTTTCTGTTTCAGAGACAGCCAGGATCAAGAAACGAAGACAACGACACACACACACACACACACACACCCCCCATACCCTCCTTAACCCTCCCCTCCCGCGCTAGCCTAAGGGCCACCTTAGCAAAGCGCATCCCAGGCTGCATAGCCGCACTACCCTACCCAACCATACCACACATAAACATGACACTACCCCCGGGGTTTACACAGACGAGCCGGCGAAGCAAGAAGAGCGCCAGAAGAAAGGGCCCTAGCCGGCGGGGCCCAGCCAGGACAAAAGGAGGTCCCACAAAGCGCCTACACCGGCCGCATTTGCGGTCGGGGTAGACGACGGATGGGGCCCACCTACGAAGGCTGTCCAGGCCTACACGAGATGAGGCAGGATAAAGAGGGATAATCCCCCTCGATCCCAAATCATTGAGGCCAATTTCTAGCCATAGAATAATGGCGCGGCGCGGCGCTGTTGGGAGAAAAAATTGACAAAAAAAAATTCCCCAGTTTCGAATTTTTTCCAGAAAAGAATTGGAGCTAATATACAAAATCAACCTGCCTTACATAAACCTAAAATTTCATTTAGATTGCGTAACAGGTCGAGACGGATCCTAAGATCTACTAAATCCAAAGAGATAATATGTTAGAAACAGTACCGAAGATCCACTTCAGAACTTGACGGAATTTTCCCGAAGCAGATTCGAATGTCAACTGTGGTTTTTCGAACCAGGACAAGGTTCCTGGCCAGTAAGAAATGCGACACCGTATTCATAAGTATTTAATTATATAGGCCTAAATACATATTCTAATGTCATACATTGTTAATCAAATTTTTTAAATAAACAATTTATAATCAATAACGAAATTAGTAAAATTTGATGAGTTCACACTCACACCTAAATCTTCAATCTAGGATCTAAATCGTTCAGGATTAACTATAGTTGATATAACGATGCTCTTCAGCCAATCTTAAAGACAATGTAAAGACATAAAAAATGTCAAGCACAAAAAGTATCGAAAATAAAACAGATAAAAGATTACAGACAACAAAGGGAACGTGTACTACTCTGGCTCACACACCAAGCTCTAATATTAAGCTAGGAGAATGTAAAGAGATTGACCAGAGAGAGGCTACAATTAACGTCTAGTCCACGATGAGTATGGTGCGTTGTTGAAGGATTACGCACCTCGAATAATAGCTACTGAGAGATAGAGCAATAGAGTGAACGAAATGTGACAGTATCTGAACGATGAGTTTCATCACCATCAAATCAGATCACTTGAACGAAGAACTACTTCATATACGATCAGTTCAAAACTTGAACACACTCCAAATGAAGACTACATAAGAAAATATTCTTAAATTTGAACAAGGAATTACTCCATTTATGACTCTATTGTGGACAATTTTACATACCTAGAAGTAAATGAGTCAGCAAAAAGTGACTATAGTAATTCACTTGCATTGTCTTGTGCAGTCCATCCTCTGTATATTGCAGACCGCTTGTGCCCGTTCCAGCGTTGTTAATTAATATATCCAGTCTGGGTTCAGTCTCTATAATATTCTGAGCAAAAGCTCTTACAGATTTAAGTGATTGCAAATCTAGTATTTTCGAAACGATGTTTGGATTGTCTGTTTCCTTAATTATTGTGGATCTGGCATCAGAAGAATCGTCTTTATCTACTATTATAACTCTGCATCCTCTTGATGCTAATGAAAGGGCTGTTTGATATCCAATACCTAAAAATTTAACAAAAGAGAATAAATAACAACAACAATTATACCCAATGGACTTTTTCACTAGTCCCAACTACACTTTTAATTGTTAATGACTCAATTACACATCATTAGTTACAGTGGCGGTTTTACCATAAGAGCTGCGGAACTGCAAAACACATAAAATGTTATTTATTTAATCATATTAAATATCAACAAAATATTTAAAGAATCCAAATGTACTAGGAGCTTATATTATTATTTATTACGACGCGAGCTACGCTCCTTAATATATGCAACCTCATATACAAAATGTGTGCACAGCGAACAGTTAGATGCGTCCTTTGTTTTTATTGGCTAATCAGGATCGTGACGTCGTGATCCAGTACACTTTTATATGGGCTTTTGTGGCTGCAACAACGACAGCCACTGCTGCAGTAAATGCAGTAATATTTCGTACGTGGTATGTGGTGGTTCATTTCTGCGAGGGGCACGCGTGAATATTTTCGTTTAGGCGTCTACGGATATTATAGTTATTAAAATGAATAACTTTATTTGGTTCTCTGCCTTATGAGGATAAACTAAAAATAAAAGAATTAGGTGGGCCAACACCACAATTAAATATTGAAGTTAGGGGAACAAGCCGAAGTAAAAGTTATAAAAGACAATTTAACAATAATGTATACACAAAAGCAGAGTGGGTGTGCGGGTGTGATATAAAAAATACACTGTTTTGTTTTCCGTGCTTACTTTTCGGTGGGGATAAAGCATGGACAATATACAGTGTGGAAGATTTAAGTCATTTAAGTCATTAGGTAAAATTAACATAAGAAGTCAGTTAGATTCTGCATATTGGGATAATATACGGAAACACAATGAATAGGTACCGAAAAATCGTTATGTATTATCTAAAATCATAGATTGCAAAAAATTTTGCGGAGCTTTCGAATTAGCCCTTCGCGGACACGATGAGACAGAAAATTCGGACAACCCTTATGTGTTTCGTGGACTCATAAATTTTAGTGCAGATCTTGACGACATATTAAAAGAACATCTAGCCACATGGGTATGACCGGGATTTTCTGTGATTGTACAGGGAATTAGCTGTATGGTCCCGTATTTCGGATTTGCACGTATAACTCCCGGAATATAATATAATGTACATATATTTAAAAAAAGATAAAGAAAAAATCATAACACGGCGAGGAAAATTAAAATTCGTTGAATCGTTGGTAAACTTCACAAACGATTTTTTTGTTTTTAAACAATATTCAGTAATTTAATATAATATATTTAGTTTATTCCAATTTATTTATACCGTCAGTTGGTAATTCATGAATAGATATTTCAAAAATGTATCAATTTCAAAAATCGTTCATGTGAAAATCTGCATTTTTGTATAAATGGATTGTTCCTTGAAATTCAGAAGCGCCAGGAAAACGCGTGACCTTGAAAATTTTAAAATTTTTCGCCTGCGGCGCCATTTAGAGGCTCTCCGGGCACTTAATATCCCGGAATTCAATTGAACAAATGTAACAATCCTAAGCAGAACACATTCAATCAATGTTCACGCGCCGCCACTGATTAGTTATCATCTAAATTACATTTTATTTCTTGTAGTTTCTTATACAGGGTGATTCACAACTTATTAAAAAAAAGTTGGGAATAGATGCGGCATGAGAAATGGGGTCAATATCGTAAAAAAATTTATTTGTAAAATCCTTATAGTGTCCGAGAAAAAAATATTGAAGTTGTAGTACTTTCAAGCATTACATCGCTGGACAACTGTAGTCTCTAGCGTCATTAGCATTAGCCACGTGGCCTCAGCTACTCCGAATACTGAAATCCGATTTTACAATCATCGTTGCGATAAAGCTTACAATAGTTTTTTGGTAATTAGTGTCAAAACCGGCTTGCGTGTATAGCAACTCGGATTTGATGGATATCGTTTTAATTTATGGTGAAGCAAGACGACATTTGTATTATTATGAAGCATTTGTGTTACGATGAAACAAGACAGCATTTATGTTCGGAAAAATCTAAGACGTGGACAAAATTTTGAACAGTTGTAACATCAGGTACGTCAAATTATTTTATTAATTGAAACCACAAATTAATTTTATTAATTAATAATAACAATAGCGGCAAAAGCAATTGAATTTGCTGATATAAAAAAGGTGCCATAAATAGTAGAGGATCCGTACTAGAAACAACCTTCACCCATCTGTTTAATGGATGAAAAGTATGTTATATCAAATTTAATATATTAAAAAATATATCTCGAGTGAGTTGGCTAACAAATTCCCGGCCAGAGTATGATTAATTAAAAATTGAAAAATTACTTTTTATTAAATATTGCACTCATGAGTTTAACGAATAAATTTAATACCAACCGAAAGCATGAAGCCTGTAGAATATACAAACGTTGGGTTGTCTATTTTTCTCCTGGTGTAACTACTGGGTTGGCACTGTTGGCAGATGGCAGAATGGAGTGGTTAATAACCTAAAATATTGAGAACACGTGTTGCTACGTATCGTTGTTTATTGACAATACATTGTAATGAAAAATGGCTAAAAAGTGTTTTTTTTGTGACTCGGACGATTCATTGATTGATTTTAACGATGAAACTTTTAAAAATTATTCATTGAAGTTATCGTTTCGTAAAAAAAAAAGAATTTTAAATACAACGAAGTTGAGCTAGCTAAAGCATCACTCGATTTTGTTGGTTACCATATTACATGTTATAAAAAGGTGAGTGCTTTGGGAAATAAATACAATGAAGAATTTAAAATTTTTAGTACGGAGAATACAGTAAGTATAAAATATATGATTCTTCAAAATTATTATATAATAGTAAAGATTTCTTCTATATTTAATTTATAATGAAAGAATATAGAATTTTTTTAATTTTTTTTGCACCTATGGTTTTTTTAATTTTCCACATTTTTTATTTTTTTTTATAATTTTGACGATTATTTAAAACCAACAGGATTTATTAGGGACCGAACGCCATTGAAAATACGAAAGAAGACATTGTCGAAATGTCGGAAAATGATGACGAATGTACCGAATTCGAGGATCAAAATTTCAGTTCTGATGAATCTGATACGGAATAATAATTATTAATTGGAACTTTTTTCAATAATATAATTTTTTGTATTTAAATAAAATTGTAATAAAATTTTTGTACGTAATACAAGATCCTTAGAGTATGTTTTTTACCATTTCATTTTAATTTTTTGACTGTTAATGTTGTTCATTTTTATTTATTTTCCTGAAATAACAAAAAAATTTCAAAATAAGTAAGTCTAATGCCAAAAAGGCATATATCTTGCCTAGAAAGGTATGTAAGTTGATATTCTCTGACTGACGTCCCGCTGGTGTTTGAGTACCTCTGCGCCATTCATTCAGGTTTCTGATGGTAGATACACAATTTGAAACGCCATGTATATGGATGATCTTTTGAACATCCCGTATGTGAAAGTTAATCAAACTTGGACTTGGCAGATGGAAAAGTTGGCTTGACAAATCGAACTGCCAGCAAATCAAATCACACAAATTGTACATACAGCGTGCTCCGAAAGTCTGCCATGAAACTCCAGAAGGTGATTCTACGGATTAAAATAATCACGTGTTTCTAATTTTTATTCGGATAAAGGGTTGATTTTGCGACCCTTAGACGGCCTGCAAGTGAATGTGCTCATAGGATGTTAGTTACTACCTTATTATCATCACCTCATATAATTACCACGACGACTATTCATTGCCTTCAACTGTTTCTAAGTTTTATTCGGTTTAGGTGTACGTTTTGACACGCCTGCAGTTGAATGAGTTCTTAATACTTATACTTATAATAGTACCGTATTATATTTATCTCACATAATTACCAGGATAGCTATTCACTTTTTTAAGTTTTTTTATTCGTTTTCGATAGAAAGCTGGGATTTCCAACCCCGAAACGGTCTGCAAATGGTTGCTGTTTTAATATGTTTTCTGTGAATTTGTCACTTATATACTAGAGTGTTTATTATTTTGCTTTATTATTTCCGTTTAATATGTACGCCCATGGACGTTCGGGTGTTTTCGGTAAGTTGGCTGCTATTTATTAACTGCGAACTTCACACCGATCTAAAAACATAGGTACTTCTAACAATACCTACCAAATCGTAAAGTTAAATGACCGCGCCGCGCGCGCGCGCCATTATTCTATGGCTAGAAATTGGCCTCAATGATTTGGGATCGAGGGGGATTATCCCTCTTTATCCTGCCTCATCTCGTGTAGGCCTGGACAGCCTTCGTAGGTGGGCCCCATCCGTCGTCTACCCCGACCGCAAATGCGGCCGGTGTAGGCGCTTTGTGGGACCTCCTTTTGTCCTGGCTGGGCCCCGCCGGCTAGGGCCCTTTCTTCTGGCGCTCTTCTTGCTTCGCCGGCTCGTCTGTGTAAACCCCGGGGGTAGTGTCATGTTTATGTGTGGTATGGTTGGGTAGGGTAGTGCGGCTATGCAGCCTGGGATGCGCTTTGCTAAGGTGGCCCTTAGGCTAGCGCGGGAGGGGAGGGTTAAGGAGGGTATGGGGTGTGTGTGTGTGTGTGTGTGTGTCGTTGTCTTCGTTTCTTGATCCTGGCTGTCTCTGAAACAGAAAAGGTTAGCGGGCAGGGGGGGGGTCATTGGGGTGGTCACCCAGGGTCAAAAAGTTGGTGTCTAGGTCTTTTGTGTTTGTCGGTCACGTCGGGTACGTAGTCAACGGCTTGCCTGAGGAGGGGATTGTCATGTCTAGCGGCTACGTCAAATCGTTTCTCCGCGTTTTGTCTTATTGTCTGTGTAGCGTTTGTGTATTGTAAGTCTCGTAATATGTCAGTGTTTCTTACGTACCAGGGCGCGTCGGTGGCCGTGCGGAGGGCTATGTTTTCCACAGCCTGTAATGACTTTAAGTGGCTTTTTGCCGCGTGACCCCACGCCGTGGAGGCGTAGGTTAGCTGCGGTTGAAGTACCACCTTGATAAGCGTTCGCTTATTCCTTAAACTGAGGGTGTTTCCACCTTTGAGTAAGGGATAGAGCCTAGCCCTGGTGGTCTTCGCTCGCGCCACCGTCTCCACGATGTGCGGTTTCCACGTGAGACGCTGGTCCATCGTCACGCCCAGGTATCGTGTTTGTCGATTCCAGGAGATGGGTTCCTGGGATAGTGTCAGTCTGTCGAGGTTTTGTGGGATTTTTCGTTTGGTAAAAAGGATAGCCGAACTTTTGTTGGGATTAATTTTGACTTTCCACCTGTTGCACCAGGTTTCAAGTTGGTCTAAGGAGTTTTGGAGGAGGGAGACGGAATATCTAGGATCTACGGATTGGGATGTGATTGTCAGGTCGTCGGCGTATAAGTATATGTTGGTGTTGGGGGGATGTGGGATGTCGGAGTTGTAAATGGTGTATAGGTGTGGGGACAGGACGGTGCCCTGGGGGACACCGGCCTCCATGGGACGGGTGGTGGAAAGGGAATCTTGGATTTGGATGCGGAATTTTCGGTGGTGTAGGTAGGATTTTATGAGTTTGGTAAAGGATATGGGATATTGGTTGGTGAGCATTTTCATCAGTAGGCCTTCATGCCAAACCGTATCGAAGGCCTTTGCGACGTCCAGGAAGACAGCACCAGTGTACTGTCCCCTGTTGAAGGCCGCCGTGATGTGCTCGGTAAGGCGAAGGATTTGGAGTTCAGTGGAGTGATTGGGTCGGAAGGCGAACTGCTCGTCTGGAATGACTTGCAGTTCTTGGGAGTGGGTTCTTAGACGGGTTAGGATAATTTTTTCTACCACTTTGCTCATAGCCGGGAGCAGGCTAATGGGCCGGTAGTTGGATGGGATGGTGTGATCTTTGTTGGGTTTTGGGATAAGGATTATATTTGCTGTTTTCCAGCGGGTTGTTAAATGACCTATTACGAAATAATTATTGTTGTTAATAATATGTACTTTGCCATTAGGTGCAAGGTGAAAGGCGTGTGTGTAGTACAAATTAAATACTATTATTTGAAAAGATAACAGTAATTCCCGAAAAATCCATTTATAGATGTAGATTAATTGACATCATACGATAGATTCAACTTAACTAGAATTATCAAAATACAAGTACTTTTTTAATATTTCAACTAAAATATAAATATTTCATGTCAAATTGTCATTAGTACTAAACAAATAAATAGGTTTCATAAATTATATAGGGTGTTACAAAAGAGCCATTATCTACAAATTCATTGAACTGCATTATTATTAACAAGTGATGTAACGAATATCCGCATTCGCATTCGCAAATATCTTTGAATATTTTGCGAATATGAACGTGAAAGAAAAATACAGAATGTGAAAACAATATTAGGTAAATTAAACAAAAAAGTATTCATTTCTTTTCTTTTTAATTACAAAACTTACTTAAAACAATTATATGTTTCTATAATCAACCTTTATATTTGGTGTTAATTAATCACCTTTCTTTAGACATTAAAAAACAAATTCCAATCATACAAAAATACCATTCTACCAACTTAACAACGCTAATTTCTTTAGCCTCTAGCGCCGCTGTCACCGGAAATATTATGTGCGTCGCGCGCGGCATATTTTGAATCATAGATAAACGGCGCTAGATTTAAAAACTGAATATTCGTATTCGCATTCGCATTCGCAAATGCTTAAAATGCGAATGCTTAAAAACTGGCATTCGTTACATCACTATTATTAACCAGTGAAGGACTGCATGTAAAACTCATAACTACAGTAATTACAATTAAACACGTATCAATACACGTTAAAATGTAGCGTGAGTAATTAGGTAAAAAGATAAATAAATACCATTAAGTTCCTTTTAATGTTTTCTTGAACTCTACAGGGTGATCTATTAACGGTACACAGCGGCTGTATATAGGAAACTAGACGTGCTACGATTATGGGGTAAAAAATCTATTAACAAATACGGACAAAGGAAGTTGCTTTAAAATATTTTCAAGTTTGTAACATCACCGCTAGAGGACGGAACTGCTATAGTGTTACAGAAAATTGTCGGTTTTCCGAAATTTCGCATATACAGGGTGTTTCAGTTCGAGTGAATCAAACTTTAATCACAAATAGTACTCAATAAATAATTCAGAATTGTCTTATAAAGAAAGGGTCTAAGTCTCACCGTTTTTTTCACTGTACAGGGCCGTATTGGTCGGTTGTTAAAATCATATTATTTGCGAAATCTTTGGTATGTTTATAACAAATTGATTCAAATTTGGTATGGTTTTAACATGTGCATAATTTACTGCAAAATTTACAAATTTCTGTAGGTCAGTGGCATAGGAATGAGTAGTAAGGTGGGATTTTTTTACCCTTACTTTTACGCCAATGACCTAATAATCATTTGGGACTCATGTTTAGATTCCGTAGACAATTCCACATAAAAAGGTATACTCGTTGAAAATCGGTACAGTGTATCGTTTTACCAAAAATCTCAGTTGAATGGAGACCGTTCTTCTGATAAGAAATTGAATTTCTTAAGAATAGGAAATAAATTTTAAATTAATATTATTATAATGTCACACATTAACTCGGCCAAACGACTGGTAAATTCGAAATAAGTATAATCCCTTGTTTATTATTTATTGCATTCGTAATGTGGTGAATTCTCCCTCTGAGCTCATTTTTTTGTTGCATACAATGCGGTGGACAGCATATTCAATGGCACCTCCTCTAAATTTTCATTTATGCCATTCTGAAGCAATTATAGGTATCCTTGCTCATTCAACGGTCCGTTTGTCTCAAACAGATATAATTTCTTTAAAAAGTTACAACTACATATTAATTTTAAATCTGCGTTGTCTGCGTTGTGAGTCCATTAGACCTCTTTTATGCACGCGTTTTTCTCCTCTCAACGCGGAGTTGACAAAAACGCCGCGTTTCAAGATACCCTGAATAGAGTTACTACGTTTATGCATTTTACGCTCGTTTATTTGCTCTCGCGTTTTCAATTCTGTCGCGATGGCTTTACAGAACGCTTGGCGACACGCGTTCCGAAAAAGCACGAAAGTATATCGGCGTTTTTATGCAAAGCGCTCTTTGTCGCAAGTCCAGTGGCTCTGTCTGTCAAGAATAGTTTTAGCACAGTTTGTTTTAGTTTTAGTTTAGCTATTGTTCAAGCGGGACATGGATGCAATGGACGCAATTGAATTATATTTCTATTAATTGGATGTACTGCCCATCGCCTCTTACGTTTTCTATTACATATTTTTTTATAGCACAAATACAATATACACGGATCCATTTTCATGTGCTTCACTGACTACTGTGTGGCATGAAACTGGCGACAACTGATAGAATACGCGTGCATAAAATGGAGCAGAAATATACCGCGTTTTTCTCAATTTCGCGTTGAGAGGAGAAAAACGCGTGCATAATTACAGTATCCGTACACAACGATTGCTATGACAAAACAACTAAGCAATAATCGACTTATCTGTCAACAGGAACTGTCATTTTATTTTAAAGATTTTGAATATTAGGTAGTGTTTGTAAAAAAAAAATGGATGAATATTCAATATGATAAGAAATTATCAGAATAATGGTCTCCCATTCAACTGAGATTTTTGGTAAAACGATACACAATACCGATTTTCAACAGGTATACCTTTTTTATGTAGAATTGTCCACGGTATCTAAAAATTAATACCAAATGGTTATTAGGTCATTGGCGTAGAAGTTGGGGTAAAAAAATCCCACTTTACTACCCATTCCTACGCCACTAACCTAAAAAAATTTGTAAATTTTACAATAAATTACGCACATGTGTAAATATTAACACCACACCAAATTTGAATCAATTTGTTATAAGCATAACAAAGATTTCGGAAATAATATGATTTTAACAACCGACCAATACGGCCCTGTACAGTGAAAACGATGAGAGTTCGACCATTTCTTTATAAGACAATTCTGAATTATTTATTGAGTTTTATTTGTGGTTAAAGTTTGATTCACTCGAACTGAAACATCCAGTATAAAAAATGGGTATTATTCATAACTGCCTTATTTTTTAAGATACACATCATTATTAAGTTAGGGGTACAGTTTGCATTATTAACCAGTGAAGGACTGAATGTAAAACTTTCATAATTACAGTAATTACAATTAAACACTTATTAATAGGCGTACATGTTTCTAGAGAAAAACTATGTTTTCAACATACAATGTCATTTAAAATGTTTCGAGAAAAAAAAATGTTTTCAACATGCAATGTCACTTAAAATGAAGCGTTGAGTAATTAGGTGAAAAGATAAATAAATATTAAATTCCTTTTAATGTTTTCTTGAATTCTATATGCAAACGTTTGGTGGTGGGTATACACGAAGGTGTAAAGAAGCATGTTTAACAGTAGCGTTACATACATCATTACTAACAAACAGATACCAACACCTAAATATAAAAAATCTATATATCCAGTCAATTTTAAACAATATGTATAGACTGATGTCAAATTGTTATGTTTGGAAAAGAAAGAAATAATAATGTACGAGGTATCCCAAAATTCACGCAATATTTAAGCGCTACACGAAAGAACAACGCGTTTTCATTGTTGAGTAATATTTTTTAAATAATGAAGGTTTGGCTATACAGTTCGCAATCTTCGGACAAAATATGGTCTGAATAGTGATTTAACTTCATCAACCGTGAAGAGATTAATAGAGAAATTCAGGGAGACTGGATTAATTAATGATCTTAAACAATTTGGCCGTCCTTCAACAAGTCGTTCAATACAAAACATCGAAGCAGGTTGTGATAATGTTACTAAAAGTCCAGGCACTGTGGTCAAGAATTGGACATTTCGAGAAGTTCACGAAAGACTTGCATCTTCATACTTACAAAGTTGAATTGACTTAGCAACTACCGACCACGCAGAGCGAAGAGAGTTGGTTGAATAGATTATGAAACAAGTGGATGCTGATTTTTCGAACAAAGTCATCTTAATGGCTTCGTTCATCGACAATATTGTCCCATTTGGTTTTCAGAAAATCCACGAGTGATTGTTGAGAAGCAAATGCACCCACAAGGTGTTACAGTTTGCTGGTCAGGCAATAACAGTTAATAGTGATTCCTATCGCGTCATGATAATCCAGTTTTTTTGCCTAAATTGCAAGATATAGTTGTAGACGACATGTGATTTCAACAAGACAATGCCACATGCCAAACAGCCCGAGAAACAATTCAATTACTGCAACAGTCATTTCCTGGTCGTGTAATTTCCCGATTAGGTGATCAGAATTGGTCGCCCAGATCATGCGATTTAACTCCGTTGGACTTTTTTCTTTGGAGTTTTTTTGAGTCTAAAGTTAATGCCAACAAACCTACAACTACCCACACCCTGAAGGAGGAAATTGAGCGCTGTATCTAGGAAAAGAGAGCGCGTGGTGTAGGCCATTTATCCGATATACCATACCATACATAACCTTATATCACAGACAAAATATATATCATCCCAGACCGCTACTGGAATAGGCCAGCAGTTTTATAGTTTGTAAATTTTGAGGTATTTAATAATATATTTTGTTGAAGTGTCCCCACAAAAATATGTCTAAAGGACTGAGATCGGAGCTGTTTTCTGGGCACCAAAGGTTTCTAATAATATTTTTTGACGGGATTCGGCCTCCAAAATAAATTTGCCGATATTACTGAAAAATATTTACACATTATTGTTATTTGAATAATACCGTTTAATTATGTTTTATTTTTTGTCATCAAAATAACCCATTTTAATTTTTTTTGTCTAATTGTTTGAGAGATAAAGTTATAGTGTGCGATAGAGATAGAGTGGCTTTGTCCTTATAGAGGGCTTTTCTCTCTCTGTCTCTCACTCTATCTTCAGGACACCTAGGGAATGAGCGTGGGGTAGAGCGAGTGGCCTTTTTAGCCATGGAGACTTAGCTTTCGTCATCGATCTATGACGTCACAACATATGAGAAAAATAGACGGTATTTGCTTGTACCTCGGAAATACTTGAAATATCAAAAAATCTCCCATGGTTCTGATTGGTAATCGAGTGAAAAACGTCTGAAGTCCGCATGTCTAAAAATAAATCGGAACCAACGGTGTGTGACATCATAAAATAAAAAAGTGTTTATAACTCGGAGACAGTGCGTTTTTAATCGAAAAAAATAACTGAAAATATCTCCGGACACCCCTGATCCTGATTGTTCCTTCTGCTTTGAATGCAAAAGGTCTGAAGTCCTTATATGGAAAATAAATTTTGGAAGCAAGAGGTGTGTGACGTCATATAGTAAAAAGGCAGTATAACTCGGAAACGTTGCGTTGAATTGAAAAAATAATTTTAAAAATCTCCCCCACAGCCCTGGTTCTGATTGTCCCTTCTGCGTGGGATGCAAAAGGTCCGAAGTCCGTATGTCGAAAAACAAAAAAGTTAGTCAAAAATTGCAACCGCAGTAGCGAGCGCATTATCTTATCTCTGTAAGGGATCATTGATTGATGATTTGTTTTTTTTTTAAATAAGTTTCATATTCAACTACTCCTTGAGTTCCAGCAATTTTACATTGTTATTTTTTTCGAACACCTTGTATCACAAATATGAGCACTACCAATGGCATACATGATATGCAACACTTGTGTCAATAATTATTTTACCTATCTAAAGAAATCAACAATAAGAGAGCAGTACCCATCTAAGGATACACAACCTATATAATGCAATTTTTTTAAATATAGATGTTAATATCGTACCAAATTGGAAGTCGACGCACAAATCTAAAATCATTAATTTCAAGCTTTTGAATTCTACCATTCCAAGGTGATATAAAATAAATAATTAATTAGGTAAATTCATAGTTTTAATTCTAACTTGATTTTTTTTTAGCAATTAACACAAATGTGAATTCCAAACAAAAAATAAGTTCCATATCTCTTTAATTGAATGCATTAAATTTATTTGGCAACAAAGTCACCGCTAGAATTGCCGCCTATTACCAAGTAGTTAGTAGTTACCACGCTAAATTTTATTGCTAATGCCGACTGAAAAAAGCCTGCATCCTTTTCGGGTTGCCAATTTCCAGCATTTAACACGCAGTCTGTAGCGATAAGCTATATTGCCTGTGCTTATACTGTAATCTTTATAAATCGATGAAAAATACAATTTTTAATTAAAAACCTGTGTTTTTTTATCAAAATTACTTCTTGCGTAAATTGCCCGCTACCTACTCCTATTACCCCGTTACTTACTCCTATTATTTTAACAATAAAGTTACTTACCTGAATTTCCACCTGTTATAATGGCAGTTTTTCCTATTAAACAAGCTTTGCTGTAACACCAACCACAGGTAATTTTTGATATTACAAAAAGAAATATGATAATGTATAAAACAACTAGCAACATTTCGATTTTGCAATGTATTTCTTATTACTTAAATCCGCTACTGAATGTGGAAAACTATGTTGTGACGTTACGACGAGACGAGACGAGAAACGTTACCACGTTTTATAATGAACGAATCATGTCTAACTACTTAATAGCTGATTTATACCCGTATGCAAATATACAGGGAGTTCCAAATATTCCATGTGCAAGAAAACAGATTTTTGGCGTCAAAATAAAATGATTTAACTTAACGTAGTAACCAAAGTATAATTGCAAATACAGAAACGGTAAAAATAATTCCCATGCCTAAACAAATAAGCTAACATTTTTTTGCAGGTCACCTTTTCATGCTCTTATTTTATGTTAAAATGGAGATTGTTTTCAACAATTTATTTTCATTAATTATTTTCGTAGCGGCTTACGCATGTTTAGTTAATTTATTTGTCAACACCAAATATTCTTTCTGATTTAATATTAGCTTACACAAATTTGATTTCATTAATAGTTCAACAATTTGATTCACTTGAAAATAAAAACTAAATAATGCTTTGTGAGTTCGGAACCTTGTAATGGAATTTAACTAACTACCTACCGGAAATGGCTGCCATTCTAAGTAACGCATAACTAAGCAAAAGAAAAGTTGTATTTATTTCATATTATCCTCATTCCGCATTTTTTTAAATCAGGTTTTGAAATTCACATAGGGGGCGAATCTCCACAATATCGTGTTTAAAATTGGTATTTTGTTTCTATTATCAAATAAATCAAAATTAGGAAAAAAGCTCTTACTTTCATGATAAATGATCGGTGAGCATATTTAGAAATATGCGATATTTTTCCCATGTTTTTAAAATACAGCAACGTCGATTGTTATGTCACATACAGGGTGTTCAAAAAGTTTGGAAGCTCCCCCCCTCAGAAGATACTGCTCAAACAAAAAAATGATTAGGACAAAAGTTGCAGGGTGTTGAGTGAGCAATCCAACGGTGACCTTGATCATGACCTTGGTCATTTAGAGGTCATGTTGAAAATTTTAAATGGAACCGTATACTTTTGACCCCGGAAATTGTAAGAGCGGAAAATTTTACGTTCGAATGTGACCTTGACCATGACCTTCAAGTTCATTTAGAGGTTTGACGTTATAGTTACATTTAGGTCATGGTCAAAGACATGGTATAGGTCATTTTTTAATTTTACGCTCACTCAATTTCAGCAGTCAAGAATATCGGGTCATTTATTAAAAATTGACTTGACCTGTAAACAACCTTCGACTTCGACGATCAGCGACTTGCCAATATAAAATTTTAATTGATTTGAAAAAAAAAGAGAAAAACCTAAACATTTTTTGGTTTCCTTGCCATCTCTTGCCAAGATCCCGATCCCGTGAGGCCCAAAATGTTTTATTTTCGAGATACTCTGAGGATCACATTGATACCACTAAAAGTTGAAAAATTATGTTGCTATTTCAAAATTGACCCCTCACAGTGCTGGTATACCAAACTGCTTCAAGTTAAGTGGTACCTACCTACTTATTTTGCGGGAGTCAAATTATGAAAAAATAAAATTAATGTATTACAAACAATTGTATAACCTTTGAAAAAGACAATTGATTGTTAGGCGAAATATGTTCTACTGTTTTAAAACAAGAGATTATTTTCTTAAGGATGTTACATCTTTTACAAGTTTATGATTTTCATCTAAATAATTTTCTCATCAGGTGACAGTAATTATTTTCCAAACTTGCAGAATTTTTGTAACACAAGACTTAATTAAAATTTAAAAACTTTGAAAATGACGCTGGTATGATTTCTAACACTTTACAGATATAATTGTCACGGCAAGCCTCAAAACTACACAGGAGTACAACTGAAAATGTTTATAACATTTTATAGACTATTGACTATGTCAAAAAAAAGAGGGTACAAAGGAACTACAACGTAACAGAAATTTTATTATTTGATATGTTCAATTGACCCTAAAAAATGATAAAACCGCGGAGTGCTACCTTTTAAAGGGGTGCCTTTTTGAGAATGAAGTAAAAAGGTGGTATTTTCAGTTTTTTGAGTTTTACTCGAAAACTATGAATTTTTTTTAAATCAACAGTCAACAGTCAACAGAAAAGTTGTAGCAAATTGAATTTCCAATCGAAATGAGACCTTTTGAAATCAAAAATATTATTTTTAACAAAAATATGCCCAAAAAACGAGTAAAAAAACCGAAAAAATGCGGTTTTTTTTCTTTTTGATTTTTGGCCCACAACTTTTTTCTGAGAGGAGTTAGGTATAGGCATTGCTTCACAGAAAAAAAAGTTAATGTTTTTTCCGTTAAAATAAGCCTTTATAGAAGTACCTACGACTTATAGAAACAGATACATTGGATCAAAGTTGGCTACTTTTTGGATTTTTGGCCAATTTTTGCCCTTTTTTGACGATTTTCGTCTTATAACTTTTTTCTGAGTTAATTTAGGTATATGTAATGCCATATTCAAATGAAAGCTGGTCTCAAGACCTTTAAAATGGTGCCTGGTAGAAGTTTGTACAATTAAAATCAACCGAGATATGTCAATTTAACCAACGATACTTTTTTCTTTTTATAAAATTTTTATTACTTTCGGTATTATTTTATCTAATAAATTTATTTTTGTGAATGTGAAAGTTAAAATAAGTTTCTAGGTGATTGAATATAATTATTTATTTATTTAAACAATAATTAATCATATTTATCTTGTAAAATTTCGAATTCTTTTAATTATTTTTGTACTTTTAATTAAAAAATTACAATTACAAAAATTTTTTTCAATTTTGTAAATAAGAATTTTTCAAAACCTCGATGTATTTTTACTTGAAAATGCTAGTGTTGAGGATATCACTGCTGCATCTGAATGCATTGTAACTATAATGTATAGTTAAAACATTGACAGCCTAAAAACTTGTCGATCTAAATTATTTCAAAAGTATTCATCAAGTGCAAAGTTTACCTTATCGCGATTGCCTTCAACAACTGATGCTCTCAAACATCATGGGTTCAGAGTATATTTTCAGATGCAACAGTGGAATGGTTGTACTTTAAATCCCCTTGATTGGGGTTGGAAAAATTCCATAAATGGGCTAGTTCCCATTTTTAATAATAAATCTCCTGTACCTGAAAATTTACTTTAAATAGCCTGTAAATGTATTAATAAATTGTGAGAATGCTTATGAGCCTGATTTTTCTGAAGAGAACATTGAAGAAAATGATGACGACGAAATTGATATTAATATTGAAAATATACTAAATGAAACTGAAAATTTATAAGATATATATGATTAACTGTTGTTTAAATAAATAAATAATAATATCCAATCACCTAGAAACTTATTTTAACTTTCACATTCACAAAAATAAATTTATTAGACAAAATAATACCGAAAGTAATAAAAAATTTATAAAAAGAAAAAAGTATCGTTGGTTAAATTGACAGATCTCGGAATTAAATTAAACTAAGAAATTAACTCGGAAAAAAGTTATAAGACGAAAATCGTCAAAAAAGGGCAAAAATTGGCCAAAAATCCAAAAAGTAGCCAACCTTGATCCAATGTATCTCGGTTTCTATTAGTCGTAGGTACTTCTATAAAGGCTTATTTTAGAAGAAAACACATTAACTTTTTTTTCTGTGAAGCAATGCCTATACCTGACTCCTCTCAGAAAAAAGTTGTGGGCCAAAAATCAAAAAGAAAAAAAAACGCATTTTTTCGGGTTTTTTTACTCGTTTTTTGGGCATATTTTTGTTAAAAATAATTTTTTTGATTTAAAAAGGTCTCATTTCGATTGGAAATTCAATTTGCTACAACTTTTCTGTTGACTGTTGACTTTCTGTTGATTTAGAAAAAATTCATAGTTTTCGAGTAAAACTCAAAAAACTGAAAATACCACCTTCTACTTCATTCTCAAAAACGCACCCCCTTTAAACGGTTTTATCATTTTTTAGGATCAATTGAACATATCAAATAATAAAATTTCTGTTACGTTGTAGTTCCTATCTAAAGTACATACATAGTCAATAGCCTATTAATGGTACACTACATTAAAATGAAAGTTCAGGCAGAGACTGACATCTGTTGTCAATCTTTAACAAAATATCCTGAAACCAATGAACCATGGTGTTTTCAATAGAAAAATGTATTCCTTTTCAGAAAATATAACCCCATCTTGTTCCAAGGTTTCTAAACAGATCTATCTGTTTAGAAACCTTGACTTTGTTCCACTTTGAACCCCCTCTCCATCCTCCTACCCTATTTAAGTAATTTTTTGAACTAATTAAAAGACAAAACAAAAAGAAATTTAATATATTACAAAAAAAGTAATGGTAACGTCAAATAACTTAAATAAAATAAGAAGTTTTGACGCAATTGTTTAATTTCTATGTTTTTAATATTTATGTATTTGTAAAAACATTTTCTACTATAATGTTAACACAAATAAGTAGGTACCAGCGATTGCCCATGTTTATCACTATTATACAAGGTCTGACAATGAGCGTATGTACGTATGTACTAACGTATGTTATTTGTAACAGACTGATTTAGGATAACGCGCTGAGACATCGGCGCTTTGATAGTTACCTACTAAATCATTCGCAAAGACACAAGAAGAAAATTATATGTATGTATTTAGCAGCTGTTTAGTTACGCAGGATATTAATATTAACAATTAAAATTAGTACATCTCTGCAAATACCTTATAATAAACCTAGTTCTTACCCCTAACATCACTGAACTAAGTTATAAGTTCTTGTTATGCCTGTTGAATGAATAAGACCGCATTGAAGTTAAAATATTGTGTCGTTGGTTTCAAGCGGATATGAATGTGAATGTGAATAATGTGATATCTTCATGTTAGTTTAAACATCGGTAACCACAAATTTTAATGTAAAAACCCGTATCCATTGTAAATTCAAGTTTTAAAGCTTTATAAAGTTTTAAATGTAGTTCTTGATAACAATTATGTATTACTTGAATCCAGTCGCACATTTAAGTCAACTTATAGTACTTATAAAAAATTAGAACAATTAGAACAGTTAAAAAAAAGTTGTATTTATACATGCAATTATTATTTTTTTAATTTAATTGGGTTTAAACATACCACTGAAAAAAAATTAAAGAAACTTAAAACTTTGCAAATAACAACTGTGCACTGCATGTCAAACGTAGGGACATACAAGGGTCACTTAAAAAATATGGTAAAATACCTACTAAGCAAATTTGAATTTCGCATAACAATAAACTCCCATAGACTGAATTTGGTCCACATATCAATTTTTTGTCAAAAATATAGAGGAAAAACGATTTTTTTGTTTGCAATAGAAAAGCAAAATATATCTCTGCGGTGCATATCTAAAATGCCAAGAAATTAAAAACGAAACACCATGGAACTATTCTACGTTCCCGAAAAAAATAGGTGTTTACCGAATTTGAAAAAAAAAATCTGTTAGTTATATGGTTCACATCAAAAATTAAAAAAAATAATAATAAGAAAATATTGTTACTGTTAAGTTATTAGGATTTGTAGTTCTTTAATTATTTAAATTTTTTAGTGTACAAACACTTTTCAACCATTGAAATAAATACTTTTTCTTAGGCAAGTTTGGCATTGACATCTAGATGGTCTAGATATATCTCTTTGTCTTTTTATCTGGTACAATTAGAAAGGAACAAAACACATCTAGAGCGTCTAGATGATACCGAACTTGCCTCTTGTTACTCCAGCCAACTCTTTCTGATTTCATGGCATCCTAGACGTGGGCTACAATTTTATATTGCAGTTTTTTTAAAGTTTATTGGTTTACAAGAAAATAACCCATATTTTTCCTTTAAATTTGATACACAACTATATTTGGAGACATAAAATAAACCTATATTAACTAGGTC
Source organism: Anoplophora glabripennis (assembly GCF_000390285.2). Classification (NCBI taxonomy): domain Eukaryota; kingdom Metazoa; phylum Arthropoda; class Insecta; order Coleoptera; family Cerambycidae; genus Anoplophora; species Anoplophora glabripennis. The sequence goes on from NW_019417794.1 coordinate 185,994, forward strand.
ATGCATTATTATGACCATGGAAAACCAATAATTGTCAAATGATTACCATTCAGGGTCCTATATCTAAAAAAAAAAAAACATATTGGCACAAAAAGGACGATGGTTTTCCGGGTTGTTATGCTGTGTTCTATATACCCGGTTACAAACTTACATTGCACTTTCTTAACCTTAGGTTCTTGCTGTTGATTCTAAATCCTCTATGGGCAAAACCACTATTCAGAGAATGGTCTTTTGAGAGCACTAAAATGTGGTATGGTTCTGGTTCAGTAGATTTTTAACTTTATACTCGGCGGCCGAAATTATAAAGAGTGACTAATACATAATATAAAAACACTATTGCCATAATGCGTATAAAATATAAAATGGTTTCTATACGGTTCAATATTATTTATCTTTGTGCCGCTCGCCATGCACATCTGTATAATCTATAATCGTGTATAGACTGAGTTACACTGAACGTCGTTCTATATTTTATCTCTGTCTTTTGCACTTGGTAGGGAATAGGGAAATGCTTTTTTAGTGGGTGTAAACGGACTTGATTTGCCCTACCTGAGAAACGTCATAGCATAAGCGTAGACGAGGGGTCTAATTCCATGGCTATAATAAATTTATAAATTAAAAAAACAGAACAGGGACGTTTTAAAATGCTGTAATAATTAAAATTGATCATAGTGCCGGTTATAGCAAACCGTAAAAAATATTAGATGTTATAGGTATGTTTTATTATGTTTTTTCAATATTTTCTATATCTTGTTGCCTTTTACGCAGACACGCCAATGGATTTTCGTTCCAGGCACGCTTCATCCCCCTTACTAGTCCAAGAGCTAGCGATGAATCACTATCTATAATTTTGGCCGTCGAGTATATTTAATACAGGGTGTCCCAGAATAACGTGTACAACGGAAGACCACAAGTTCGTGAACTCAAAATAGGCAGATTTAGGCTAATTCACCTATAACCGAAATCGCTTCGTTTGATCGCTAGACGAATGTTGTAAAAAAATCGAATACCTATTATTTGATTTTCATTACATATTTGTGGTGTGGACTTTTACTTTCTACACGTTCTGGTATTATACAGTGTTTTTTAAAACTTACAACTCCTACAAAATTGATGTATGGTGATAATATCCGTTCATAACTTTTTCGTCTTTCGGGCAATAATGACAACTATTTTTTATTTGATAGGTGATACCATTTGGTAGTTTTTGGGCCTTTAAATAAGCGGTTTGGGTACAAAAAATATTTTTAAATGTATTCATTATCCTGCCACCCATATTACAATACTTAACAAAGTGCTAGTAGTCACTGATTTTGTAGATTTACTGTTATTTCAGTTTGATCTCTAAGTCATTGTACCTGCCAATTCTTAATAAGTGGTTTTCGAGAAACCACTTTTAGCTAAAGTAAGTTAAAATACATACTGATCGTTTTCGAGATACTTACAGGATGTTTAAAATTCCATAAAAATCATGATATTTTTTAATATCTTGAAAGCGATTAGAGATATTTAAGTAGAACTTGATGTGACCTCCGATTAGACTTTGTTGTAATATGTCTCAATAATAAGAGTTACTAGTCACCAGTGGAGGATATATGGGTCAGCGGCTCAATTAATTCGACAAATAAAGTAGTACTGCCCTGTAAAAAGTGAGAACTGGTACCATTTTTTATTTTAATGTAATATTTTATCTTGGACAATAATTGTATCTTAGGGTTTTCTCATACTTGCTTCCATTTTATAACAATTTCAGTTTATTAAGGATCACCTAATAAACTTAATTTAGACCCGATGGAATATTTCATAAGGCGCAACTAAACAAAAATTTCCAGTCGATACCCTCGAAAATCTAAGAGAAAGAACAGTCCAGGCATGTCAAGAATTACCTCCACTTCAGTGTAGGTCGGCCAACAGTTTCATAAATAGATGCCGAGCTTGCTTACAGCCTCGACGTCATTTTGAACAAAGTACTTTCTAAAGCATTTATTTTCATTTTGTTATTATTTTTTCATGTTCCATTTTTAGTTATAATTTATTGTGTTTTAATTATTTAAATTTTATGAACATTAATAAACTCTCATTTCAGTCATTGCTGTTAAAAGTGTCTTTCAGCAAACAGATTTATCTATTACACATGAAAAAAGTTACTGGAACCTTCGCATGTCATTATATAATAAAAATTCTAGCTCACTCATATTAACTATGAATATCAATAATAAATAAATGGTAGTAGTAACTGTAGTAAACAAAATAAATGCACGATGTTAATTGATAGATAAATAATAGAAAATAAAGAAAAATATTTGAAACTATGATCAGAACAAAAACAATAAAAGTAGACACAAATTCTAAAAAAAAATCTACAAATTGTATGTAACTAAAATACGTTACATCAGGTTCATGATAATCAATCCATATCTGATAATAATAAACGTCTAAGTTTATGAAATGAACAACAATGTATTTAGAATATTTCCGTAACTATGGCCAGGTGGTGAAATAATCTGAACCTGCCGTGAAATGGTAGCAAACACAAGAAACACTCGATACATTTTTGTCCAAGAGAAAATATTACATTAAAAAATGAATTGATTGAACTACCTACCCATATCTCCACCACCGATTGCAATAATACCTACTTATTACTGAGACATATTGCGTCAAACTATTTGATCAGCAGTCACACCAAATTTTACTTAAATATTTCTACCCACCCGCAAAATATTAAAAAAATATCATTTTTTTTTTGGAATCTTTAACATGCTGTATCTTGAAAACAAAGCCTTTCTGACCCTAGGTGTGGCGTCATCGAAAAATGTCTGGCATTTTGAGGTCAGAAAAAGGTAAGTTAGTTAATGAAAATAAGGGGGTGGTTTTAAGCGCCGACTCGTGTTCGAAAATTTGGAAAATTAATTTCCTTTTGCATAAAATATTTAGTTTTTCACTCATCTTAAAGTGTCTGGCAGTTGATAGAAAAATAGATATTAATAAGTACCTAATAATTTTCAAATGCCAGACGGTTTTAAATAGCCGAAAGGGTGGTTCATAGGGGTGAACTTGCAAGAAAAAAAAATGTATGGCTTACTTTTTGTCTGGCAATCGAAACAATGAAAATTTTTGTTATGAAAATGATAAAAATAAATTGCCAGACGGTTTCCAATGTTCGGAGTCGAGTATCTCTGCGGAAAATCATGTGAAAATTTTTAACATTTTTCAGTGATCTTAATTAAAAATAGAGGGCCATTGTGTTTGTGGTATTATAAAATGTTATTCATTATTCAATGCCAGACAAATTGGCTGGTTCGAAAATTTATAAATGAATAAACAAAGGAAATTTTACATCGGAAATATTATCTTGAGTATGTTTCTCGACTAATTACAGCTTATAGTATAAAGGGAAAAAGTCTAAAAAAAATGAGAAATTGTATTTTTTATAACTGTTTATTTATTTATACAGGGTGTTCCTAAATATCATGTACATAAGGGAAGGGGCAATTCTTTGGCTTATTTCATGACTAAAAGTTCGTATAAACATAGGTCCGCATACGCTTCGTTACCGATCTACAGGGGGTTAAAATTTTAAGATTTTTTTTTAGTTTTTTCTCTATAGCTCCCACAGTTTTTGAGATATTTAGCTGAAACTTGGAATATAGGTTACGCTGTAGGGCTTACATCATTTGGCAAGTCAAATAGTCGTGATATTCTACGGTGATATTTTTTTGGGGTTCGTACCCCCTCTTCTTCCCCTGAACTTTTGTGCGGTGCGTCGCTGGTAGATTCTAAAATCAAAATTGAATTTTATGTTTTGTTGAGAAACTTTTTTGCCTCTTATGATTTTTTCGTATCTGCGACCATTATCGAGAAAAAAAAATAAAAAACGATTTTATGTAATTATTCGTTAGATGAAATTTAAATTCTTAAAATGGTCCAGTAGGCTCTGTCTTTATTTAGATAATCTCTTGTTTCTATTAATTTTAACAGTTTATTCGCCACTACCTTTTAAAAATTAAAGCTGGGATGACCTATTTCAAAATTCGTAAAATGAGATTATAATGAGTATTTAAAACACTTTTACACCTTACAGTTTGTAACTTAAACCTTTAATTTTTAAACATATGCAGACCCAAGTTACTATTTCAAATGCGAACTGTCAACAACCCAACTTGTCTGGCGTTTTAACCTGAAGTATAAATATGTATTTTCAATAGTAATGCAAAGTGCCAGACAAAAATAAATTGTTTATATTAGAAAAAAAAGAAAACCAATTTTTCATTAATTTTTTTGAAACTTTTCAATTCATTTATACATTTTCGAACATCTCAACTTGTCTGGCATTTGTATATTGTGTTCATACACGTATTTCTAATTGAAATTCAAAATGCCAGACAAAAATAAATCATTTAAACTTTAATATATTTTTTACGAATTTTCTTTTGTCTGGCACAATTTTTCCATTTTCCAATTTGTCTGGCAAATTTTTTGTGACAGAAATATGGGTATTAATTTTAAATACCCGAGATACCAGACAAATGATCACTGAAAAATGTTAAAAATGTTCACATAATTTTTCACTGAGAAACTCGACTCGGAACATTGGAAACCATCTAGCAATTTATTTTTATCATTTTCATAACAAAAATTTTCATTGTTTCGATTGCCAGACAAAAAGTAAACGATGAATTTTTTTTCTTGAAAGTTCACCCTTATGAACCACCCTTTCGGCTATTTAAAACCGTCTGGCATTCGAAAATTGTTAGGACTTATTAATGTCTATTTTTGCATCAACTGCCAGACACCTTAAGATGAGTGAAAAACTAATTGTTTTATGCAAAAGAAAATTAATTTTCAAAGTTTTCAAACATAGGTCGGCCCTTAAAACCACCCTAATTTTCATTAACTAACTTACCTTTTTCAGACCTCAAAATGCCAGACATTTTTCAATGACGCCACACTCATGTACGCCAGCTCACGGTCTATATGTTTATATACATTTTTTTATTTATTTTGTTCAGAGGAACACGTCTTCAACGTTTGTCGACTTTATCCTGAAACACCCTGTAATATCATAAAATTTTTGTTTTTTTGTTCCAAGACCATCCGTTAATAAGAAGCTCTTCTGGCCTCTGAAAAAAAGGTGTCATTGCTTGCCATCCACTACAGCCGCCATTTTGAATCCAAATGGTTTGAAAAAATTAACAATACTACCTGAAAAGATGTACTAAAGCTTTTTTATTCCTCATTTATATCTTGTATTGATTTTTCCTGGAAAATTCCCAACAATTACCTTTTTCCAACCTCTAGTGTGGCGTTAGTCGGTGTTACTGCTTAATGTATGTTGACGAACTTGTTTAATACCCTGCATATGCATAGAAACAGATAAAATTCAAAAGTTTAATAAGAAAAAAATAGTATAAAATTCCTATTATTACGTTAGCATACCAAAAAAGAGTACCTACACAGGGTGCCCCAATATTCCGTGTACCACACTTTTCTGTAATCAAAATAGGGGATTTAACTAAACTTACCTCTGTCCTAAGTAGCTTTGTTTAGTCACTAGGCATCGAAACTGACAAACAGAGCTGTGAAAAATCTCCACATAATTTTGTCGGGAATTGTACCATGGTTTCTATTTTTATTTTTCTGGTGAAGGGTTTTCAAAATTTTCCCCTCTTGTAATTTTTTTGTGTTTATAATAGTTTTGGGTTAGTTAATTTTTTGTATCAAATCACTACTAATACATTTTCGATTCAAACTTTAAATAATTTCATAACAAACGAAATTACTGATTGAAAGTAAAAAATATTTTTTTGTATTGTACTTTTGTTTGAAAAAAAAAACATAGTAAGCTACCATAGGTTATAATTATTATTTTCAATAAAATAACAAACGAACCGATAACTTCTAGGATTATGTGAAGGAAACTGTCCTAGAGCTATGCACGTGTGTCATGAAAGATATCCGAATTGTTCAATCTCAAGTCATCAAACTTTCAGAAATATTAAAAAATGTTTTTCAGAAAGTGGTCAGTTTAAAATAAACAGAGGTAATGCCAGACATCCTCGTCAAGCTCGGACATCCATTATGAAAAAAGAAATTTTAGAAATGGTGGAAGAGAACCAGGCAAGAAGTGTCCAATTAATACAGAGGCAGACTATAAAGCTTTCAAAAGTACAGTGAACAGAGTAATCTCCAATCATTCATCCTTTTCACGTTCAGTTCAGTTCAATACGTTCTACCTCTTGATTCTGCCCTCATCTTCAATTCTCGCAAATTATTCACCAATACAAAGCTGGAGATATAAGCTTCCACAAGAAAATTGTTCCGTAACCAGCATGTTTACGCAGACGAAAATCCACTTGTCGTTATAGAAAGACATTTATTATAAATGTATAAACTGGTTTTATCTTAACTGGTTTTAACTTTCTGCTTGATCCTATTAGATTACCAAATCATGCACCAACACACTTTAATCGCGATGTTAGTCACTATTCAAATGATTGGTACCCAGGCAGGTAGATAGGCAGGGGATTGATGCTCCACTGGCCACCACGTTCAGCTGACTTAAATTCCTGTGATTTCTTTATTTTAAGGGCCTTAAAACAGCATGTGGACTCAATGAGTATTGATAGTGAGGGACAATTGTGGAGCAGGATTAAAGATGCTGTTCAGAATTTACAGGATGAAGGAATACCAAGAAGAGCACATTTTAATTTTTCACATAGAATTTATGTATTATAGAACGGTGGTCATTTTGAACAGTGTTTATGCAAGAGTAGTCTATTACAAGTTATTTTGTTTCTGATCAAATAAGTTACTTTTGACCTAATAAACAGAAATTGATTAACCCAAAACTATTACAAATACAGAAATTTTACAAGATGGGATAATTTTTAACAAAAGACTAAAAAAATAGAAGCATGAAGTTCTCTGAAAGAAAACATTTATGCCTTCCAACACCTAAACGAAGTAACTTAGAATAGAGGTGAGCTTTAGTTAAATTTCTTATTTTTATCATAGGAAACTGCGGTAGCTCCATATACATGAAATATTTGGACACCCTATACATATTCGAATAGGTATCCCACTTCATTCACTTAAATAAAAGGTAGTAGGAATATAAATACTATATTTTTGTAAAACAATTTTGTTTTGTAGATACTTAACTAACATGGTTTCATAAATTTCCTCTGCAGAATCTCAATTATTTAAGTCCAAGAGATAAATGTGCTCGGTTCACAATAAATTCTATATTGGTTATTACATGTTAACATACAAATACAAGAAACTTTAAAAGAACAACTTATGTACAAAATAAATTAACTGCATATATGACGAGGCTCTAAAAAAAAATAGAACATAACGAGCAAGTAAACTTTATTTTTGCTTTGTCGAATAAGTCTTTGTAATTGTTAGTGATCGGTTTACCACTCAGCATCGCCATTTGCTTTTTGGAAGACATAATCCTGACCATTTAAATTCATTATACCATCTTTTAAATAGAACTTCCATTTGTTGCGGTTTCTAATAATTTTATCATACTGGCACACTACAATGTTATCAGTATCAAACAGATCGGTCGGATCGTCGTCTGTAACATCATCTTCTGAATTCAATGGCTCTTCTTCTCCTCCTTCGTCTTCCATTTCCTGATCGTCCTCATCTTTATCATCATCTAAGTCGTCATCATCATTGTCATCGTCAGAACCATCTTCATCTTCATCTGAGGTATCCATAGGTCCATCAGTCTGAATCAGATTGTGTTTATTTTTCTTGGTTTTCTTTTCTTTGGAATCTAAAAGAAATCCACTAGCTATAAAATGTATTAAAAAACTATGACTGCCAATTTAAATCAAAACTAAGTCAGTATAACAGAAAATAAATAGTTATGACCAATTAATCATTTCTCTTTATCTGTTACACACAATTCAAATACTTGTTACTAAAAATAACCTTATCTTTGTTTCGAGCTTTGTTCCGTTTAAATCATTTTCTTCATGATAATGTAATAGCAGAACTATGTTATTTTTATATTAACATTATTTAATTATACTTTCAACTAGTAAACAATATGTGATATATTCAATAATATATTTAATCACAGCCTCTTAAATACTAAATATTGAAAAATTTTAAGCAAGTAGAATATGAAATAAGCTAATAAAGAATTACAATTATATGAACAATGCAAAAAAAAACTAAAAATTCAATGAATTAAAGCCATTTTTCAATATGTCGGTACATAGATTTTTCATTACTGAAAACAAAAATAACTAACCTTTTCGCTTCTTTGCGTTATTTGACATAATTATTTCTATGGTTATTTCTTCATCAGAGTCATCGTCCTTTGCACCATCAGCTTGTATTACACTTGTAACAGCTTGCTGTTGACTATTAAAGGCTGCATTGACATGCTGTTGAAGAAGTGTTGAGGCAATATTTGGTGGTAAACCCATTGTTGCAGTGATTACTGGTCCTGTTAGAACCCTATGCAACTGATTTCCTTGTAAGGCAGTGGCTGGTACTTGTATTGTTAGTACCCTCTGAGCTCCGTCAGTGCCAGGTTGAGGAGGTAATGTAATTTGAATCGGTACTAATTTGGTTTCAACAATTTGTGATATTTGTGGTTGTAATTGTTGCTGTGGCTGTTGTGATACCGCTTGTAGCTTATTTACCACCTTAGGAAAACCATTGCTTGCAACATGTTCTGCCTTAGTAACTTTTTCTTCCTGCTCATTCTGTACAGCTTTACTGCTCATTAACTTAGTTTCCCAAGTTTGTTTTAGTTCTTGTAACACTTGCTCATCCACCCCATCTTCTAGGAACAGTTCTCGAACACCTGATATAACATCATCTATCACTTCTTGGTAAATCCGCAATACTGAAGTCTTACACAAGGACGTAGACATTTTATTTAAAAAGAGATCGAATATTTGACTTCGTTTAAATAACCACCCGAAACGCACTAATAACTATAGAAATAAGGAATATTATTTATGAGGTAAATTCGAAATCAATGATTTATAAAGATTTTTAATTAATTTTACCAATAAAACATGCAAACAAAATTATAGCATTTAACTATTAAAGTTACTACTATTATTAGAGGCACATTTGTCTTTGAATTAATAATTAATAACATAAATAACACCGATTTACCACCATTTTGACGGTCACATATGTCCAAATCCAAATGAGGTTATGTTGAAAAAAAAAATAATGACCCAATAGTACGTTCTGAAATTCATAGTTCAATGCAGAATTTAAGCACCGCTACATAAATCTGATATTTTTGTAATATTTAAAATTTAAACAAAATCATTAATTTAAATACATAAAGCCAATAGTTTTCTAGAATTTATAGATTTGAATAAACTCACATACAACTAAACTAGCTATATGTATTTTAATTCGCGCTAGAAATTGGCCTCAATGATTTGGGATCGAGGGGGATTATCCCTCTTTATCCTGCCTCATCTCGTGTAGGCCTGGACAGCCTTCGTAGGAGGGCCCCATCCGTCGTCTACCCCGACCGCAAATGCGGCCGGTGTAGGCGCTTTGTGGGACCTCCTTTTGTCCTGGCTGGGCCCCGCCGGCTAGGGCCCTTTCTTCTGGCGCTCTTCTTGCTTCGCCGGCTCGTCTGTGTAAACCCCGGGGGTAGTGTCATGTTTATGTGTGGTATGGTTGGGTAGGGTAGTGCGGCTATGCAGCCTGGGATGCGCTTTGCTAAGGTGGCCCTTAGGCTAGCGCGGGAGGG